>NC_135786.1:218470000-218750000 GCF_051106095.1 Pogona vitticeps | reverse complement strand
ATTATGATAATACAATACACTACAATGCAAAACAATAAAATAAATTGAACAATAAGGCAGAAATAATCAATACATTTTAGACAAAGTAAAAATAATACCAATAAAACATTAAAAATAAATAGTAAAAGGATGGTGGAGGGTTGAATATCTGGATGTTAAAGCACTGTTGTATCAGGATATTATAGAGTTCAGGAAGGCCTGTCTAAATAACCATGTTTTCAATTATTGCTTGAAAGTCCTCAATGAAGGGGCCAGGCGAATTTCGGGTGGGAGACCATTCCACAGCTCCAGGGCGACCGGTTTCTGGTCATCATTTTCTGAGCCTCCCTCAGGGTCAGAACTCTCAACCGCCCAGTCTGGGAAGATCTTACAGGGTGGGCAGATCTAGTCAGAAGGAGGAATTTTGCTGGATAACGAGGCCCCAAACCATTTAGGGCTTTGGATGTTAGCACCATCACCTTGAAGCTGGCACGGAAATGGACAGTCCATTTAGGACTACTTACTTTAGGACTTCAAACAGAAGCTTCAACTTGATTTACAAGCAAACAGACACCCAAAGTAACTGTTACAGAGTACATGTAAAGTGGTGAGACTGTCTAGCTCCTACCAGCATTCTTGCTACCACACTGCACTAGTGGAAGCTTCTGTAATACCTTGAGTGTCATCCACTCCATACAATAATTTGGAATAAATGGCACATAGCACATGTGTGAATGCACATCACAATAAGATCTTCCTTCATTACATAAGGATGTAAGTAATGAACAAGCCAAAACTCGTGAAAAGTATTCCTGACCACAAGTCAGGAAATATTCCAATCTCTGTGTGTAGCCCTTTTGACGAAAACCAGGACTAGTTGTAAACCATCACCTAGTCCAACAGATCTTCCAGCCTATACTAATTCTCTCTTGTTCCTTCTAAACTGCTCTCAGATAACCAATGAGGGATTTTCAACTGTTTACTAGAAACAAAGGGTGAGAAAGGGAGATAGTTAGGCAGAATGGGCATCTGTGCTGTGTGGTAAACTCTCCTGGGGTGACCCAATTTGTGGGTGAATAACTCGGATGTCCAATATCCAGTCTTCACCAAAGTTGGCAAGCCTTTTGGAGAAAGACATAGGAAGCTCCATTGAGATTCTGGATTCTCTAAATACCTGGGGGGAGCTTTCCTGGGGGGTCCTCTTTATGACTGTATAACTCAGGGGGGGGGGGGTCTGTGATCCAATGTTCACCAAACTTCCAGGAGGTGTAGGAAAGCATCTGAGGAATCCCTGCAAATTTGGTGTCTCTAGATGGTTGGGGGCCATTGTTATAGCCATTTAAAGTGCAGACAAATTGACAGATCAATCCATCAATTCGTCAAAGAATATTCATATATTCGTTTTTGTTGATCCATTAACCCTGATGAATAAAGGATCAAAACGAATTGCCTTTTTAAAATTTGTCCCTATCTCTAGTCAGGACATGTTCATTCATCATCCATCTTTTTCAGCCCTTAGACCTTTTTGTTTTTTGTCAAGTTCTCATTTCACATCACTAAACTACAATAGGCCTGGACTATATGAATAGAAAACTGTTAGTAGGTGTTTCTTTACTCAGGTTCTTTCAATGTCTAACGCAACATAATCAGAACAAGTACTACATGTATCAGAATTATCTGGCTATACAAATATGCTCTGACAATTTACTAGAAACCGAATCTTGCCAAGGCAAGCTCATTATTTACCCTTAATTATTTCATTCAGCATTAATTACAAGGCCTGCTTTACCTATATCTTGATTCTGAACTGCAGATTTTTTTTATAAGGTCATGACCCAGATTTGTAAGAGAGGAAAGGCATTCAGAGTTCATACTGAACCCTTCTAGCCAGGCCAGTGTGGCACCATAGAAGAGCTATGAACATAAATAGATGACAGTGAGTGAACCTTTCACTCATATCTGCCTCTGTCAGCCACAAAAGACACCATGGGAGTAGAAATATGTTTAACAGGCTGTTCCTGTTTTTCTAAATGGGGTCTCAGTGCCCCATAATTCATCCTGGCACATTTTGAAACTCACATGATGTCCTTCGAATGCAAAACAAAACTTCCTAGGGAATATTTATTTATTTCAAATTGCTATAAACGTTTCCAGGAATCCAAAAAATGTTATACATTTCTTGATTGTATGCTGCTGATTATATACATTTTTTTTAAAGAGCTGATTGTTAATGAATTTCATGCGCTACATTAGAAAATGTCCAAAGCCTTAACAACTCAAAGGATTTGAACTGGAGTGTGTGCCTGAGCGCATGTGTGCAGATCCACATGTCTGTATGCATGCATGCACAGAAGCAATGGACTGCTTTTGCACAGTTTATGTGCTCTGAATTCATGAATAGTCCCCTTTACCTTGCACTGGCCTAGATCCAACTGGTAATCACAGATCCTTTGAATCAATCCTACTTTTCCATATCTTTGGAGCAGATATTGTGGGTGTGTGGGGCTGCATGGGGAAGGTGGGGGGGAATTGTCCTGCTTGTCTCTGCCTCCCATCACACAGGTGAGGAGCCATAAAATACTGTTCTTTGCTATGGTTTAAATTCTGCTTGGGGATCTACCAAAAGTCAACTCAAAGAGTATCCTAAACATGCTTTCACAGAAGTTAAGTCCCATTTTTTTCCAGTGGGATTTATCCTCTGGTAAATATGTACAGCACTGCAACCAGAGTTACTCATTTTCTTTTGCTCTGATTTTGTGCATGTACAAATGCCCTCGTACCTGGACTGAAAGTTAATTAAAAAGTATTGCATTTTCCTCATCAAATGTAAGCATAACATTTGTGGCAGTTCTCTTACCATCTTCAATTCCTTCAGGCCTATGTGCTTATTTCTATTATATCACTGTGATAATTTCCTATTTGTGTGTGTGCATGAGTTTGTGTGTGTAAAGATTTGGGGGCATCCCATAAATCACCGTCCTGCCTGCAGTGAATGTTCTGTCATTAGAGAAAAATACCACCTGCAGTTAGGCTTCTACCATACATAGGAAATATATAAATTAGTGTTTAAATATATGAATTAGTATTGGAAAGTGGGAAAAGGACCTTGAATTCAATTCAACTATGCATATGTTAAGGTCAAAGCTTAACTGTGAATGAGTGTTAAAAGCTAAATCAACATCTGATGTGCTCTCAGATGATACTCCTTTTCCTTCTCCGTTTATTTCTGAATAAAGCGTACTCAACAGTTAAAAGTCAGAATCAGAATTAGAAGAATACCCAAGATAAAACTTGAGTCAGTAGTGATTACTTCCAGGGCTCCCTAGACCTTAGCTAGTTGGATGAGATAGTCTCCCAGATGTTCACAGATGAGAAACATTTGGGATTTGGGATACAGTTCTCAAAATCCCACAGTCCATGATCTTGCTGGAAGTGCAGTTATGGTAGGTGTAGTCCAAAAACCCACAAACGGTTCCCGCCTCTATAAATTTTATTCTGTCTTTGCAGAACTCTTTGCATCTAACCTGATGTGAGTGTGGCCTCTTTAGGATTCTATTTCTGGATAATGTGACTGAGTATGAATGTCCTTCATGTAAATGTTAGAAAGAGAGGGGGAGAGAGAAATTCAATATTTTGTTAATCATCTCTCCCAATTCAGATAAACACTTCCTTCAGACTTCTGTTGTCTTCCAAATCCTTTGTCATGTTAATCTGAACACTTATCAATTATTTTCTATATTTCATAAACTAGAGCAACACTGATCAAAATAATCTGTCTGATATATATCCTCGGCTATATGGATGCATTATGTGCAGGAAACACAAGGAAAGATGGATCAGAGTTGTATCTACTGCCCATTTAGATCCATGCCTGTTCAGATTTTGTGATTATTCCTTAGAGACAGGTGCAGCCTACAGGATCATGCCCATATGTCACATGAGATTCATGTCTATTAGTGAATAAATTACCTATTTCTTAAGAAGCTTGTGTTAGTCCTGACTAGCATTAATATAAATAAAAGCAGGTCCAGAAAGTCTGACACTGCTATCTTTTTGTACAAATAAAAGAATGGCGTAGTTCAGCAGCCTCCACATCTGGCAATGAATGAGCTCTGAGGTTCCAGTGTTTTTACTCTCTGTCTCTCATTGTTATAGTCTGACAGTATAGTAACCAAGACAGAACCCATTAACTAAACAAATTGTATTGTGATGTAGGTTGAAGCTCCAAAAGAAAATACCATATTTAGAGAGAAAAGGGCATGAAGAATACTCCTCCTTCCCCTTTTGAAATGCTTTCAAGCATTCACGTACTCCTTGATGTGGATCCTACCAAATCTTGAAAATCTTGTATGAAAACTGACATCTTTTTGAAAATTAAAAAGTCACTAATCTGCTTCTTACTGGCTCAGTCTGCTGGCAACTGAAATCCACTTCTTTTCCATCTGCACTGCAGCCGGTCTCTGTAGCGCAGTTTGAAAGGGCCATTAAGTCCACAGAAATCAAAACCCAACTTAGCAGAAGCCCAGAGAGAATGTTTTGTAAACATAGTTCTCCTTTCAGGATGGAAGAATGTGAAGAATATAAAGAGATGTAAGGTAGATAAAGGGGGGGGGGGGAATCAGTCAATTCCCAAATCATTCGGTAATGATTACATACATATAACTTTTTTTTCCGTAGCTAATGCTCATTAATGTGCGGATACGTAGATTTCTCATATAAATGTTAGTAACAAATGTCTCATCCAATGTATGCCTGATCTTTATAGAAAAATGAATTATTGACGGGAGTAGAGACTGAAGATCATAGGAACAAAGGGAGGTTTTTTTTATAAAATCCATCTAGCCCATAATTATTAACTCTCATTAGGAGCAGCAATCCAAGGTTTCAAGCAGGATTTCTTGTCTAGCTCCTCCCAGCGATGCTAGGAATTTAAACTAGAAGAGTGCTCTACTATCAAGCTAAGAAAGCCTATGGGAATATGGACCATGGAGGCAATCATCAAGCTGTGAGTTTTCTCAAGTCTAGAAGCCCATATTCCTTTATGGACTCCTATCCAATCAATTCTGACTTTGTTTAGCTTCCATAATTGGACAAGACTAACAATGGATTATCTAGAAATGGATTATCTAGACCCATTTCCATCTGGCTTCAGGGCTGGTTATGAGACAGAGACTGCTTTGATCACCTTGATGGATGACCTACGCCAGGTACTGGACAGGGGAGGTGTGTCCGTGTTGGTTCTGCTGGACGTCTCAGCAGCTTTCAATACCATCAACCATGGTATCCTTCTGGGTCATCTCTCTGGGATGGAACTTGGAGGCACTGTTTTACAGTGGCTTTGATCCTTCCTGGGAAGGAGAACCCAGAGGGTGGCTCTGAGGGACTCTTGTTTGACACCCTGGCCTTTGTACTGTGGTGTCTCTCAGGGTTCTGTTCTGTCTCCTATGCTATTCAACATCTACATGAAACTGCTGGGAGAGGTTGTCCAGAGTTTTGGGGTTCAGTGTCACCAGTATGTGGGTGATAATCCAACTCTATCCCTCATTTCCATCCAAGTCTGAGGAAACTGGCTTGGTTCTTGATCAGTGTCTGGTGACAGTAATGGACTGTATGAGGGCGAATAAACTGAAGCTTAATCCAGACAAGACAGAGGTGCTCCTGGTCAGTTGAAAACCAGATCAAAGAATAAAGTTGCAGCCTCTGCTGGATGGGGGTTACAGTCCCCCTTGAAATCCCAGGTCCACAGCTTGGGGGTGCTACTGGATTCATCTCTGAGCCTGCCCAAGTTGCACCAATGGCTAGTAGTGCCTTTCCACAGTTATAACTAGTGCACCAGCTGCACCCATTTCTTGAGAGGTCTGATCTGGCCACGGTGACACATGCTGTAGTTACAGTTCAGCTGGATTACTGTAACACGCTCTATGTGGGGCTGCCCTTGGGAAGTGTTCAGAATCCTGTTTCTAACCTATGAAGCCCTAAACAGCTTGGGTTGAAGCTATCTAAAAGACCACATCTCCCTCTATGAGCCTGCCCATGAATTAAGATAATCAGGAGAGGCCTTTCTCTCAGTCCCACCACCTTCACAGGCGCACTTGGTGGGGACACATGAGAGGGCCTTCTCTGTTGCTGCTCCCAGACTCTGGAACTCCCTCCCACGGGAAGCTAGGCTGATTTCATCTTTCCTGTCCTTACACAGGCAGGAAAAAAATCTTTCTGTTTAGGCAGGCTTTTCCTTAGTGTCTGGAATCATGAGGGTTTATTTGGATGGATTCTTGTGCTCTGATGTTTTTAGATGTATGTGTTTTAATGACTATTTTTAATATAATACTTGTTTAACTCACTTTAAAATCTCTGTATATTCACTGTTTTTAGCTCTCAAATGTTGTCTTTTGTTATAAGCCACCTTGGATCATTTTAAGGAGAAAAGCGGAGTAAAAATATTTTAAATAAATAAATACAATAAATAATGTTCATAGTGGTGTATCATGAAGGCATCATTTCTTCAGGTTGAGTCTGAAGAAAGCCGGGTGTGAATGAAGGCCCTTCTCTGCATAGAGAGGACTAAGTTTGTGTAGAACCCTCTGTTGAAGATGGGCAAATAGGCTAGTTCCACAGATCCCATACCAGCATCTCTCTGCAGCCACATGCATCACCTTTCACATTATTCCAGCAATTTAGAAGGAGGTTTTGTTTGGTTGGCCCTTTTTTTGCAATGTATAGGAAATGTGGATGTGAAAAAGAATGGATAGAAATCTACTTCTCTACTTCTCTCTTTAGCACATGACTAACAATCTACTCACAGCAACTCTAGAGCCTCATGTGTGCAACAAATGCATAAGCAGTGCTGACATCTGAAGGATGTCCGTCACATTGTCCAGAAAAAGCCTTCTCCATTTACTCAATGAAATGGGGAACTCTGAGGACACAAATGAGTAAAAACAGGATGTGTTTCCCCTCCCCCTTAAAGGGAAAAAGGCATCTTACTAGCCCATTAGTTCTCTGCAACTTCGGAAGACATAAAAAGCCTCTGGACAGGAGTTAAACATGTAAATCTGCAAAACAGATAATTTACAAAAAATATTTATTAGTGGGAATATAATGGTTCAGCCCTCAGAGATGGGACAAGTCACTTTTTTGAACTACAACGTCCAGAGCACCTGAGCCAATATGGCCTTATATTCACACATTACTGATGGGTTCTTTGGAACAGAGGTTAGCAAAGTGCTGCCAGAAAGCACATGCAAACTCCAGGGTCCCATCCTTGACAGCTCTCTATTATTTTGTCCAAAAAAGATCTCTTGCATCATATGGAGGGAGGGACAGATGTTGCTCTCTAGTGAATACAGTGAAGCTTGTATCCAGGTAAATAGATGTAGGTAGGCCTACAAGTATGATGCCTTTGGAGGTCATGTAATTTAAGATGGCTTTTCTGCCTCATGCAGATGTTGGGTTAAGTCTTTTTCTAGACATCTACGGACGTAGTAGGGGTGTGGAATGGATGTTTGCTTCTGGAATGAGCTGAAGATCATTCAGCTGGTGCCACATAGTAGGAATGATCAAAAGCAAAGCAAGCTTGCCATTAACAACAACAACAACATCTGTATCAAAGGCCCGTTAAAGGAAAACAAGGAAATTAAATTACATTATACGATGTAATGGTGGGAGAATTTTCAGACTGTTGTGGTTCAATTAAGGCAGCTCACCCAGGGTGATAAACTGGGTGTAAATTCTCAGCAAATCGTTGGAGCAAACAACTTCTATATACAACACAAATGCATTCACAAATATGCCTCCAGGGATTTACAGAAGGAAATGAAATGTGTGCGTGTGTGTGTGTGTGTGTGTAACTTTCAGAGGAATGGAGACAGATTTCTTGCCTCTCCTGCACTGAAGGCACCAATATCACTCTTTTAACAGTATGGCAGGGTGACAACATCTGGATTTAGATCCTTTCCCTTTTGCCCAGCAAACAGGAGTCTGGAAAATCTTTTGATTTCATACCCAAGTTCATTAAGCCTCAGGTTCGTTCTATCTCATATTAGACATTTTTCAAATGATGGTAAATTATGAAAAATTAAAGACCATCTCCCCCATTTTCACTGACTAATTTAACATTTACAGTTTTTCCAAGCATATCTCTACGTTCTTTGAGCACTGAATTTGTAAATCTCTATGTTTGAATTTGTGTGCATTTGGCTATAATGGTGTTGAATTAGCATTGCCACTTCTTCTTTTTTTTTCTTAGAGGATCCTCATCCATAACTTCTGTTTGGCAGATACCTACAGCACAGTTTTCTCCCCCTGGTGGGAATAGCTATACCTATTTCATTTGACAACTGCAAATGGCTGAAAATGTCATTTCATGTTTCAGAGAGAAAGCACTCAAGGTTTAAAAAATGAATCTGGGAGAAAATAATTCTGGCAGATCTTCACATCTGTAGCTGATATAGTTCAGCAGGGCAAGGTGTCTGGATGCTGAGCCAGAGGCCAAGAGTTCAAATCCCTACTGTTCTTCCCAGAATCATCTGTGTAGAGTTTGGGGTGGAGGGGGTTACATACTCTGCCACCTGTGCAGCCTTTGGGAAGTTGCATAATCCAGTGTGCCACCAGAAGGAAGGATGGCTACATCTCTTCTGAGTACTTCACACATTGAAAACACTGAGAAGGTTACCATATGTTGGAACTCACTTTACAGCAAATATTTCAATGTCCAAGTAATGAAACAGGAGTTGAAATTGACACAGATTTTTTTGGGGGGAAAGGGGTGCATGTGCGCACGTGTGCGTGCACATGCACACATGCACACATACACACACACACACTTTTAACCATTTGTTAAATGACATGGTAAATGTGAAGGTTCTTTTTGGGATAAATCAGGTGAGGAATTCACATTTAAGCAAAATGGGTTATTTTATTTTATTTTATTTGGACTAAGCTACAAATAATGCTAGAGACCTCCACATATGATAGCCCATTATTGTGTTTAAAGAAAGTATTTACATTACAAACTTGAGTGTGGTTATTTGGATTAGGAGCAGTGTGTTGGAGAGAAGGATTTACCCTTTTGGTGTGCAGTCCTTCCACCGAAAATATTCTCTTCTCGCTGAAAAGCTGCTGTTAACTCCCAGGATTAAATACTGATGAGTCATATAGATGCCTGTTATGTTTTGGACCTATGGCAAACAACCACCCAGAGATAAAGAATTTAACAAGGAAAGAAAAATGAGAGGGGAAATGGTTACTTTCCCCTCTCCTACCGCACCATGATCCCAGTCCGTTCAATATTCATTTAAGGCTCAACATTCAATACTTTCTTTTCAGAATTACCAGAAATTAAATTAACTACAGTTGTTAACATGCAATTTTATAGCACATTCCCTCAACATCTTTTAATAAACTCAGTATTCGAACAAAATGTTTCTCAACCTCAATATCACAGACAGACCATCACAAGGTTGAAAGTTCAAGGCCAGATACATTACCTTTAGAGTATATATGTATTAGAAAATATAGCAATACAAAGCAAAAAAAAAAATCATACAAAGCAAAACTGCCATTATCACTGGAGCACACTGCAAGAGATCCTACTTATTTATGTGTAAGAGCTGGAAAGAAATTCATTGGGTTTTCGTGGGCAAGGACTGAAAAGAAATTCTTTGGATTCTCGTTTTCTTATTTTAAAAATCCCTGCAATTTATGAAGCTGGCAAATGGACAAAGTATCTCTTGCCACAGAAGTTCCTACATTTCTGAGTTGCCTGGTGTATTCCAGCAATGGGGAAAAAATGATCAGAAAACTATGTGCGTATTTGGAAAATGCATAATTACTGATAAGCATGGTAATTTGAAAAATGCACACAAACACAATTTATTCAGTGGGGGAAATTGCATAGAATTGCATACAAGAATTAGTACGTTTCTTGGGTTATTTTATTATTATTATTATTTTTTGCCAAAAAGATATATACATTTTTTGTACAGGAAGAAAAGTCTTGCAACTGAGTCTGAAAATGAAACCGAACATAAATTTCGATGGGCTTCTGAGAAATATCAAGAAAATGAAGCCAACAGATTTTCACTTCTTTGTTTACAGATTTCCAACATCGCATTTATGCTGGTGCTAAGGCCAACACATTTCCCAATAAGGAAATTCTGGCATATCAGCATTTTGTCTGTTACCTTCTTAGTGGGATTTTCTAGCCAGATGTGTTTAACTAATGGCAAGCTAGGTTTCTTTTCATTTTAAAAAAATGCTGACATGGACTTCTGTGAGCCTGGGCAAGGATGATATACTGAGGATCTGTGACACTTTAAAATAAGCTTGTAGATACCATGATCCAGAGCCATTTTTCTATCACCATCACTCTAAAGAAGTTTATTTTCCTCTGGAAGGGAAAATAGAAAGATTCTATACCAAAGAAAGCCATCAGTATCCAAGCTGATCTTGATTTAGTTTGTTTACATTCAGGCAGCAACCAAAAAACATTACATGAAGACTGGCAGATCGGGTTTAACGGTATTGCTCCCAAACTTAGCCTGCATATTGCTTTTGAAAACAACATTTAATTTGCACAGCTTTTCAACTGTGGCTCATAAAGCTTGGTGATTTTATGATCAATCTTTCTTTGTTTTTATTTTTCTTCCCAAGACATTTTATCCTTGCGAGCATTTATGTTTAATGTTTGCCTTTCCCTGCATGTCACTGATCAAAACCCATTTAGATTGGTTGCCTTCTTTTTAACACATCACCCTATTTTTTTCCCCCTGGAATTATTTCTATCTATTTAGAAAGAAATATTTCAATAGAAACGCAGCATCACTCCCAGATACTGTATAGCTTTCGGGGTGGGGGTGGGGTGGGGGATTGGCTGCCTGGCTAGGGGACTCTGGGTGCTGCAGTCCAAAACAGTAATATTTCCAAGCTTTGATCTGAATCTACTGGTAGAGCCTTAGTAAGTTGCAGGAGCAGGTTAGCAAAAGTTCCTGGCTTCCACTTTTTTTAATAACAACAGTAAGGAAATAACTCTTCTGTTCACTTCTCTTTGGCAGCTGAAATGCAAAAAGCCTGTAATAGTTAGAGCCATATTTATGTACAGAATAGCCATGGCAGTTATTCAGCTATTCAACTCTGGTCTTGGAAGCAAATTCCTACTCTCAAAGTAGCTATATATTGTATATCTTCATCTTGCTAATGAGAATTTTTTAAAAAATTAAAACTTTTCTCCCTGTTAGGTGAGATTATGACTGGGTGGGGTCCTTTTTGGGACTTCTTTTGTGAAAAATCTACAGAGCGTGGTTTTGTGCAAGAAAAATTGTATTTTGCATAGCACCATGTTAATTTCCTTTTGCAAGCAAACCTTCTGTTTTTGCACAAAATATAAGGTTTTATTCAAAATGCAAGGGTGTGCAAAATGTAGGTGTGCAAAAAAGCTGTTTTTGCCGATATTGCTCTTGCGTGGAAGGGGAATGGCTTACACTGAGATTTGCTTTTTGTTGTTGTTCAGGATGGAAAAAATGTGAGTAGTTGTTAATACACCTGGTTCATTTTCTTCTAAAAACCTCATTTGCACCTGATGTATCTGGGGTTGTCTTGAAAAGGAAAGTAGATCTCAAACCATATTGCCTGCCCACTTATGATTCACAATGCAAAGCTGTAAATATATTTTCAGAAGAATATTCCCAAGTTAATTTACAAAACAAGAGTGGATAATACTTTCATTGGATCACTTTGTTGTTGTCATATATTGTCAAGTTGTTTCTGACTTAGGGTGACTCGACCAGATTTTTTGAAGTGACACGTTCAAGAAGTGGTTCATCATTGCCATCCCCCAGTACGTTTCTAGTGCTGAGCTGGATTCTAATTCATGTTTCCTGATTCATAGTCTGACACTCTATCCACCATACCACTAAAAATATTTAAAATAGGTGAGTTTTTGAGTCTTGCTAGATTATTCTTCAGGTTGGGTGCTGGAAGAGAAGACAGAAGAATCCCCAAATCATCCTGGCTAGGAGAACTGTCTTCTTCTTTTCCTTATTCACCATTCACTACAAAATTCTTTTTATGTGAGAATATTTTGGAGAGCAGAAGGGATATACTCTGCCTTCTGTCATCAGACAATGCATTTGGGACCATAGGGAGGCTTCCATCCGTGCCCCACAAGAAGATTATTACCAGTCAGTCCCCACCCATCTGCCAGAGATGAAGGAGCTGCAGGAGGTACCTTTAGCTACTCTAAAGGTAGCGAGAAAGCTCAGCCATTGGCTCTGAGGTTCCAGAAAAGAAGAAAGAATTTTATGGCCAGCATCCTTCTGTGAAATACACAGGAACCATCAATTGCTGTTTGAGCAATAAAAGCAATAAGAAAGATAACCTCACCTCAACAGGAATGCAAATGTCTATTTAAAGCTTATTAACAAATCCCCTTCTTGTGTAATTTTCTGATCCTCCCCTTGGTTTCTGTGTCTCATATTTTTTAGTTTATAAATTTAATGGAAAGAGAAAGGTGGGGTATAAATATGAACGAATAAATAAAGAATAAATAAATGTAAAATATAAATGATGATGAGATGATAGAAGTACATGAAATCTCCTATCCCCTTCAGCTTTCCAGTTTACAGATTTACACTCAGCCTCTTGCGTGCAGAGCAAACTAGCTGTCCCCTAACCACAAAGATCACTGCAATTAAGACATTTAATGTGTTTATTTTATTTTTATTTACACTAACTGGATTTGCCCAGTGTCTAAAAGTCACTGGATGGAGTGGGATATAAATCAAGTCAAGCAGTTAATTAATAAAACCTGTCATTAAAATCCCTCCCCCCCATGAACCAAAGTTTATCCAGGACTGCAGAAATTTTCTATAGTGGGTTTGACTACCAAGTCAAATACAGACCTTTGTAACTCTGTTCCATAACATACGTCCTTTCTCCTTCTTAATTCCTCCTTTCTCTTTTAGGCTTTATCTGAAGGGTCATTCAGGGACAGCAGGAAAACAGAGCAGCCTGATACTGCATGGGGCTGACTTCAGTACCAAAGATGCTGACAATGACAACTGTATGTGCAAGTGTGCCCTTATGCTAACAGGAGGTAAGCATCAAAAGCAAAAGTCCTTCACAAGAGATGGACAGAAAAGGAGGGAGGGAGGGAATCTTATCATAATTGTAAACATCTGAGTCCGGTTCCATCTACAACTTCCTGTGGATTTCTAGATGGCAACTCTTCTTCAACCTTGCTACTGAGACTCTTTTACTTTAAATGCTTATTGTATTTTTACCCAAAGGGACAATCAAAGTGCATTTGGGCGTACATTCTTGAGAGAAATGTGAGAAACCTTAGGTGAGTTTTGTTAGGAGCTGTGGGAGCTGGTGTGTGTAAAACCTCATGTTTTGTTCCTGATTCCTGAACTGCGTGCCCTCTGTCTTTTTAAAAGCCATAACAAAATGTCCCAGAGTAGAAGATAAAGAGCTGTATTAAATATGGCAGTGGAGAACGACAATCAAATTTCCCGTATCTTAAAATGACTGTTAAAAGAGAAAAAGTCAGAATGACTTGACTATTGAGGCCAGTGTGCAAGAGCAAATCCTTAACCTGTACAACCTGCCCACTTCTGAATCCTTGTCCCCAACTGATTGTTTATCCAACTTGACAAGAATCTTGGGATGATAAGTTATTTAATGAGAGAAACAGCAGATTTGGAATGCGATTTTCTTGAGAAAGATGGCTTGGAAGTAAAACATTAACCTTTAAATCTCTCTATCTCTCTCTTTCTTGTTTGGAAAAACAACAACACCAACATAATCACAAAGAGGTACATTGGTGTTGGTGGCATCAGCCAAAATAATTCAAAGAAATGGGGGGGGGATCCCCTAAAATATCAAGGAAAAAAGGGGCAAAAAAGGAAAGGGCCCAAGATGGAGGCACAGAAGCAGGCAGCAGCATAATTCTAGAGTACCAGGAGATTGCACACCCACAAGGAATGAGTAAAGCAAAGAAAGGCCACTCCTCACTGAGTTCTGAGTTTTTACAGATTCAAAACTAGCATTTCCCCTCCTGGGTGTCCTGATTGGCAAAGGATGAACAAAAGGCTAAATAAAAGAGGCAAACTAAGAAGAAACTCAATACTCTGTGTACATCTCTTCCATGAGTATGAATCATTCATGTTTAAGAGGCTCTGTTTTGGTAATCAACAAAAGAACATGAAAATGTAAAAAAAAAAGAGTGCTTTTATGTTTTCTTCCATTGCATTCAAACATGAAAGGCACATCCCTGAAATAAATAAATAAATAAATAAATAAATAAATAAATAAATACATACATACATACATACATACATACATACATACATACATACATACATACATACATACATACATACATACATACCGTATTTTTCGCACCATAAGACGCACTTTTCCCCCACAAAACAGGGGGGTGGAAAGTCTATGCATCTTATGGAGCGAAGAAAACAGATTATATTTTCCTGTTTTCTTCTCCTAAAAAAATGGTGCGTCTTATGGAAAGGTGCGTCTTATGGAGCGAAAACTACGTACATATATATAATATATATATAACACACACACACACACACAAAGCCAGGGAGTTCTGATGACAGATTGTCAAGTAATATAGTTTTGTCCTCCATGTACTGCTGATGGTGTCAACAACAGATTGTACAGTTGAGGACCTGATAGAGGTCAGAAGGGGACCCTTATAGTCAACAGTAAATATGTTCATAAAGTCAGGGCAATCCTAACCATCTAAAGTAAGCCTTCAAGATTTCAGTGAGGAATGTCCATACAGTTATGAAAAGCTGTATGGACATATAAGAAGATACATATAGTCATCTTTTGTCAGTTGTGTGACTAATAATGCTTGAGTCGTTGCTTCTGCACAATAACTATTAAATGTTTTTATTCTAAAAAATCTTTAAATTGGACACTGAGTTACTTAGTTGTCCTGGACTTTCTGAGTACAGTACAAACATTATGATATATCCATTTGAAACACTTCACAACCTTGAACCTCAGAAAGACACGTTCAATTTTTGGGTCACAACAAACTCTCTGATAAGAAAAAGTAGCTGTGATAGTAGAAATAATTCATCTTTAAAAATAATGATATCCTGACCTGGACAGTACAGAACCTTATCAGACTTTCTGTTGGTCTTGGCAACCTTCACAGACAGCTCTTTCATTATAAATTATATCAAATGTCTATGAGTTGTGTGGCTATCTTGGCAGCATGGGGGGATTTTGTAGTCTTGTGAGATGAACAGAATAGTTTGTGTGTGGCAAGTAAAAGGAGAGATAACAAGAGATGGAGATGCAAATAATCAGAAAATTAGAAAACCCAAGGGATTGGATACTTTCCTTCAATGTTACTTATTACTGGAGGATACTGAGATGTATCTGAGTGGCTTAGGACAAGTATAAAAATACATGAACAAGAAACACTGCTCTGTCTTCTTGTGTCATGTGTTTTAGAGATGTCACATTTACATTGATAAGAAGTACCAGCATGCATAGCCCAAAAACTGCCCATATGTATTTGGTGGTTTTCTACAAACCAGGAATTGAGATTAATTTTAACTGTTCCCATCAGAAGTAAGAACTGACAATCACAATTGGATTTTGAGCTATGAATATAGAAATAGAAGGTTTGACCCAACGCTGTGGAAAAGAACAAAATCATTCTCTGAAAGTGGGCCCACCCTTGTTTTGAGGATTTTCCCCCCTGACAGCATTAAAATGAAACATCAGAGATCTGTCACCACCATCAGAACAGTAAGATTTCCTAGTGCTGCTTTAAGCAGTGGCCAGAATCCAACAGTATTTCTGCCTTCTGTTGTGTTCCTGGCTATGCAACCAAGTGCTTAACCTGGATATATCTGAGTGCATGGCAACCAGCCAGAATGGTTGCACACACAACTTTGGGCTTACACTGTGCAAACCCACTGGGATTCTGGCCACTAATTTTAAATTAGTGGCAGCAGAAAAGACAAAGACCAAATACAAGATGGTCTGACTCCCTAAAAAACGCCACAGGCTTGATTTCACAAGAGATGAGCAGCGCAATTGAGGACAGGACATTTTGTAGATCACTCAGTCAATCATCAAGTATAAAACAGTAGAAGTCCTTGCAAGCTGTAAAGGAGCCTAGGGTTATGATAAAATAATATCTCGGAGTACCTAATGTCTTGACTCTAACTATGGCCATCTAGGCCCTGGAAGGAAGGAATGAAAGAACTTGAAGAAAAGATGGCCAAAGATGGTGCGATTGAAATAAAGAGAAATGATTTCTGTTTAAGAATGCTAATCTATAATCAGCATATCTGACTTTTTAACGTTGTTAAAGGTGACACTATTCTAAAAAAAGCCAACTGAATTATTTTGGGCAAGTGTAATTTTTGATGTAAATGCATTCATGTTTCTCATTGAAACCACTGACCCTAACAAGACTTTCAGTGTTTATAAAATTAAAAAGGAAGACATAACCAATATTTGTGGATCAGGATGAATATAAAATAGAGGGCAATATATTATATGGGCACTTGGCATGGCATATCTCTTTTTGTCTTTAAAAATAATAGGTTTCAAGTAGTTAAACCAATCAGCTCTGGAATCTCTCTAGTTAATTTCATGAACTGATTGATTTGTTAGAAAAAATGCAGGGGTTTTGTGGGGGCTTTGAAGCACCAGTTCAGCTGATAAACAAACCATCATGAACCACCAAACTGGTGTTTCTGCCCATTTGTAGTCTGAGCTCTTTTTTGATCTTTGTCTTGATGCACACGTGCATGTTCATCCCTTGATCAGTCAACTTTGTGATCTCTATATGCTGAATGAGCAAAGCATTTTCTCAAAGAAGTATTGGGTTTGCATTGGCATAGACTGAAGTGAAGATCCTGTCAGCCAAGCCATTACTCAACATTACAGTCAACAAGGGGAAAGTTCTGTATGAACTGGATCTCAGAGATCAAGACCTCATAAAGGTGATCCCACTCTATTGTCTGGAAATCCTTACATATAACAGTTTGTTCCTACAGGTATAATTTAAGTAGTCCATCATCTAGTGGTGTCTTGGGATTGTTCAGTATTTAGGTTAACTTGCTAAGGGGTGGGGGAAGATCCCCAGAAAACCCTGTCTTTCATACTATGATCAATGTTTTGAAGTAGATAGTAATGGATACCACTTTCTGGTCCATACTCTTGACAGTGAAACTGCAGCTGAGAGCCATTTCTGTGTTCCAGGTTCAGTGCTGAAAGAATGAGGATTAGATTTTTCCATGTTTAGCTTTGTCTTCAATTTCTACAAGATTATGCTCTTGTTACAGTCAAACATCAGCTGAATTGCTTTCTTTTTCTTTGGTTATTAGCCCCTTAGGTATAGCTTTGTAATCAAAGAGAGGTCAACTGTATCAAAATAGTAGAATGCCAGAATGTATTTGGCATTGATTCTTCCCCAAAGATTTTGTTATGAAGTGTTACTTCGGGGGGGGGGGGGACTTCTCGAAATATTGTTCAGAAAGTAAGTAAGAAAGAAGTTACTTTACAAAGTTCAAATAATAAATTTACTCTGGTCTGAATTGCAGAGAGCAGTCCAAACCTAGGAGGCATCCACTGGTCAGTTGGTAAAGAAAACAACAAGCACTCTTCTCCTTCAGGCAGAGTGTGGAGAATAATACCTGCTGATACAATGAATGAACTAGATGGGAAATACATTCTAACCCACAAAAAGGCCCTTATTTAATTCTTCTTCATCTTGAGAGATTGGATGGGAAAGCTTGCAATGCCATCATCATGTTATGCATGCAGGGGGTTTGGGGTGTTGCATTAAAAAGAAATGTGGTTAGTAAGCATTTCAGTTTGAAAGACGTAATGTGGTTTTATGAAGTCAAAGAAATCTCACACCTCTCAGCTAACTGTGTGCACTCGATTCAGTTATGCCTTTGCTGTACTAGGCTTTTTCTGTGAATACATGCAACAGATTCACAAACTCTATAGGCAGCCACTCTATAGGCAGCCGTCTTTGTCTACAAGGGAGCAGCAGCAATAGCCAGTTTAAGGGATTAACAAGCCTCAACATTAAGAGTATGACTCTAAAAATGTTAGCCTAATTCATACCCCTTTTAAAAAGCAGTACTGTAAAGATTAAGTCCCTACACTCTGTAGGTTTCTTCCTTGTAGGCGCTACCTCTTCCTTGTGCTTTGTGGAAGCAACATTCTCTCTGGGCCAAAGGTGATATGACCTGGGAAATCCATAATATCTTTGTTGATTAAACAAAAGCAACTGGGATAGAAGAGGCGTATTTTGTCTATTATTACCTGTATGTCTTGTCTTTCCTTCAGCAACTCTTCTTCTATTTCCGACTTTATCCTCGCAACAGACCTGCAAGTTGGATCAAGCAGGGACAGAATATAGAGTCCAAGATGACCCAGTAAATTTCATGGGATTGGACCCCCTGGCTCAGTGGGGAATTCTCAGTTCCATTCTAGTCCAGGAAGGTGGATAAAAATCAATGTTAAAAAAACAACCGCACACAATTTGATTTAAATCATGATTTAAATGGGGAAAAATGATTTTTAAAAATTAAATCATGATTAATTAAATTGATTTGCCTGAAATCAAAACCACTCTGCCTCTCATAATCAGATTCTGATTAAATATCTGTTGCTATGGGAGGAAAATGGGTCTTCTCCTATGGAAAGAAGGGAAAAGACAGTATTCTGTATTTTATCTGTCTGTGCCAGAGCTTGGTAAATATACTTAAGAGTACAACTCCCAGATTCCTTCAATCAGTTTTGCCAGTAGCACTTCCTAGCGCTTCTATTCTTTTCTCCAAAGAAACACATACACACATGCACACACATCACAGCTAGTAGAAGGCTCTGGCTGCAAATAAAAGGGGAACGATTTTAAAGATTTTAAAGAAAACACTCCCCTGTCCAGCACTGCAAATTTTCCTCCCCAGTTGCTTTTTTCAATTGAAGGGGAAAAAAGCTGAGGAGATCCAGCCACTGGTCTCCCACATATTATTTAGTTTGGCTCTTAGAGATACTAATGCAATTTCACCTAGCCTGACATTTCTCACTAATATAGGCATTTCTTTTCAGGTGACAGAATTTAAGGGCCTTGGAGGGAAACCTCAAGAATTTTGTCAAAGCTTTTAGGGTGTCTCACAGGAGGCTTATATATCCGTCATTTATTTCTTCGGAAGAAAAGTGGGAAGGAAGAGAAAATGGAAAGAAATATAAGAAAAGCCTATATTGACCTTACAATCCCCATTCTTTCTCTCTGTGCTTTATTTCTAAAATTATTTAAATGTTATTCAGCAAGACATGTAGCAAAATGCTACCCCAAGGGACTTACAATCTAAATTTAGCTGTGCGGGGGGGGGGCAAGAAGGTAGAAAGAGAATGAATTTACAAATAACAGAAAATTGCAAAAGCTCTTAGTGTGCCTTTAGGTCCGGGAGTGAGAAGGATCTTGGAATTGTTGTAGATCACAAGCTGAATATGAGCCAACAGTGTGATGAAGCTGCAAAAAAGCCAAATGCTATTTAAGGCAATATTATGGACACCATACTTTAAGAAGAATGCCAATGAACTGGAAAAGGTTCAGAGGAGAGCGACAAGGATGATTAGGGGACTGATGAGGAAAGACTGAAAGAACTGGGCATGTTTAGCTTTAAGAAAAGAAGACTGAGGGGAGACATGATAGCACTTTTCCAATACTTGAAAGGCTGTTATGCAGAGGAAGGGCAGGTTCTTGATCGTCCCAGAGTACAGGACGTATAACAATGGGCTCAAGTTACAGGAAGCCAGATTCCAAATGGATTTAAGGAAAAACTTCTTAACTGTTGGAGCAGTACGACAATAGAACCACCTACCTCGGGAGGTGGTGAGTGCTCTGACACTGGAGGCCTTCAAGAGATAATTGGACCACCCTCTGTCCGCTCAGCTTTGTTCTGTATTCCTGCCTTGAGCAGGGAGTTTGACTCGATGGCCTTAAAGGCCCCTTCCCACCTCATTATTCTATAATGGACAACAGATGGCTCCCTGAGAGTGTTTTTTTTTCCAAACCTCAACACACCCATTTTTTTAAAAAAAGGAAAACTGAGGGTCAAAATGACCCATACCTGATCCTGTGGGCCATTGGGAGTGGTAGTTTTGGCATTGGGAAAAATATCTCCTCAAACAACCCGCCCACACTGACACACGTACACAAATACTAAAATTTCCTTCCTTCCTTCCTTCCTTCCTTCCTTTTTCTTTCTTTCTTTCTTTCTTTCTTTCTTTCTTTCTTTCTTTCTTTCTTTCTTTCTTTCTTTCTTTCTTTCTTTCTTTCTTTCTTTCTTTCTTTCTTAATTGATGGGAATTTTTCAGACCCGGTAGAACCTTCTACAGCGCTGGGAGGTGAAAAATTGACCTCAGTGAGCCCACTGAGATTACCCACCCCAGTTTTAAATGTTGTGCAAAGCCTGTCAGAGAAGCTAGCACAATAGGAGGGAACAACAACTAGGTGACTGAAGTGGGAATGAGTAGCCCCATCCATTGTGGAATAACATGTGATATAGTTTGAGCAATGATTTATGAGATTACTTACAACATGCTGTCAAAGGGCTTGCTTAGTCTCTAACACAAGACAAATCCAAATAGTAAAAAGATACAAAGCAGGGTTTCTTCAAATGCTAGAAACTTTGTGTTAGCAGTATGACACCACATCCTTGGATATAAACACATCACAAACTTTAAGATCCAATAAATAATATGTGAAGAATATATAATGACAACCTACCAACATCAGACATTTGGCATATCAATAAAAGTCCATTTCAAATGCTGATCTATTTCTAGTTTACATAAAATTAGCTTCTAATTTTGGAGGATCAGAATGACACTCTTCTGCCACCTGATATCAGAGATCAGGTAAAAGAGTAATGAGCTAGCAAAAGTGACCTGTTGGCTAAGATCTGCTGGTAGAAGTCCTAAAAGGATGGGAGGAGAAGGGGCAAAGTTTGGGAAGAGTCAAATTATATGAAATGATGGTTGTGGGTTTTTCAGGCTCTTTGGCTGTGTTCTGAAGGTTGTTCTTCCTGACGTTTCGCCAGTCTCTGTGGCCGGCATCTTCAGAGGACTGGAGTAGGAACTCAGTCCATATTCTGTTGCTGTTTGTTGGATAGTTGAGTATTTATAGCTGTGGGAACAGCTTTTGTCCTTTTCAGGAGATAGGGTGATGATGGTGACTTGCTTGCTCAGTCTGAAACACAAGTGAAATGAAAGGAGTGGAAGCGACACTTCTGCAAAGATGAGAAACAAGATTTCTTCAAGTGGTAGAAACTTTGAGCTAGCAGTATGATACCACATCCTGGGATATGACCACACCACAAAGACAAGAAGTGTAAGAGGAGATTTGTGGTGCAGTGGTTAAACTGTAGTACTGAAGTGAATACTCTGCTCACGATCTGTGTTCAATCCCAATGAGCTCAGATGTCTGCCTCAAGGTTTGCTCAGCCTTCCATCCTTCCAAGTTTGGTCAATTGATCATCCAGCTTGCTGGGTTGGTGGTAATGTGTAGCTTACATCATTAAATTGTAAACCACACGGAGAATGCTTTAGTCATTATGGGGTGTTAAATAAGCAGCACACTTTTCTTAGTTCCTAGGCAGAAAAATTGGTTAGGTAGGGCTAAGCTCTGTGGTACTTTGAAGTGTTAAGGGTATTGTAGTCTCCCTGTCCATTATGCTCCATATAGAATGCCTCTCCGGATACTACAGTACCCATAATGTTGTCCAGTGCCACAGAGCTTAGCCCCACCCAGCTAGTTCCTGTGTCTCAAAACTCTGAAATGGAGGATTCTTTTCTCATTCATGCAATTGATGTAAGTTTGTATATCAAAGAGCTGAGAGGGCTTGTTTCAAACAAAAATAAACTTGCATCTCACAAGGTAGCACACAGAATACCGTAGTTCACTATTTGAATTACAGTGGTGTCTGTACTATTATATATTACACATAATGAATTAGAGAACATGGAATTGCATTTCTATCAATAATTTTGGTTCATTTGGAAAATGCTCCATTCTCCTCCCTGCAACCCATTCTGCCTGCTAATATATCAGGACCGGTATCAAAGTTTGCAGGATGTGATGTTAGCAATATGCCAGAATTCTTAAAAAAGGAGGCAGGATGCTGGAGCTGGCGAGCTGATTGCTTCCCTTGCAAGTGGAAGGAGCTAAACAAATTAACCTTCCATTCATGGTTGGTTTGATGTGATGTGTTCAGTTGTAAGGAACCTATACTCTGGCTAATTTTTTTCTCCAACAAGCCAGTGATAGAACCCTCTAATATGCCACGGGCAATTTCCCTGTCACGTGAAGGACAAGACAAACCAGAGGGCCACATTTAGACATGACATTAAACAGAACACATACAGAAGGCATGTTTGTTTAGCTGTTCCCATTTGCAGTGGGAATGATATGTAAGCTGGTCCTAGCAGAATATTCATGGATGAGAAGCATGGTACATGAATCAGGTCAGTGTGAAGTAGATACAAAATGTTAAATTATTTGCTGTTTCTTTTTGTATCTCCCTTCCCAAGCTGCACAAATCATTGTACAATGAAACCTTATGTCTAAAAGTGCATATAGATGTTTGTCCTGAGGTCCAAGGGGCTAGAAACATAAAAAATGAAAATCCGTACTTTTGTGACTTCACCAAGTGTGCATGCTCATGCAAAGTTCTGTCTTGCCCATTTAATAATATAAGCAGCGCCAGTAAAAATGACACGCTACTTCCCTTCATTTGAATTAGAGACAGTTTGTGTCGTTCTGCCAACTCCTGCGACGTTGCTGGAACCAATTGTATTGGCTCTTGCCTTTCCATTGGACTATTTCAGCAACATGGAGAGGGGGTATTTGCTGCTTGGGTAACAGCTTATCCTCCATATTATTTTACCCAGGCTTCGTGCTCTGGAGAGGACACTCCAGCTTTGCATACAGTGTTGAAACAACACAGAAAGAGATTGCCACTCTCAAATTGGCCTTTTCAGCCACACTAGAGGCTGTTTCAAGTCCTCCATACAGAGCACAATACTATAGTCTCTGGAGGCTGAAGGATGCCTAACTATGTTTAGATTGTTTGAGTTATTTTCTTTTCAGTGCCATCTTCAATGGAGAAGAGTCTGTAAATGTTTGTTTCTAAGTGACTTACTTGACTGTGTTTACCTCTTTAAAGTTTTGCTAGAAATATTTAAACAACCAAAAATCCGTGCAAGGCAGAACCTGGAAAGTAAATGTTGTGATTTAAGTCATGCTTTTTATTTGTTGCGCATGATGAAGTTGCCACCATGTAACATTCAGGGTTTTAAATATGTCTGTCTTACAGAAAGAGAGATGCCACATAAAAGCACAGGTATTTTTTTTCCTAACTTACCCACCCACAGGAATCTTTGGTATTACATGAAAGAATGATCACATAAGAGGTGGAAGTGTTGTGTCAGCTGTTTACCACATGGCCAGTCATCCTCTGGTTGTACAATAAGTCTAACAAAATGGAAAAATCCCCTTGCCTGATTGTTCTTTCACATTGTTCTGGAATGTTTGTCTTTTCTGGAGCAGACCAATGCAACACATAATAAAATGTTTGTGAAAGTTCCTTCAGAAACAATGTACCATTTGGCATTGACTATTACTTGGGTTTTTTTATTTGTTTGTTTGTTCTTAAAACACTATTTTGAAGCTTCCCTGTTCACATTTAGCTAGTTTTGTGGCCTCCTCACCTCAGAATTTTTTCATTCAATTGCTCAAAAGTAGCTAAAGACTTTATGTCCTCCATCATCTTTCCACTTTGATGCTATGCATTTGCCAGCCAGCTTGATGCTGTAAATCCAGCTGTGCATGCTTGGTTAGTCTATAGACTAATTGTTTTGTTCCTAATTATTTCAGGCTGGTGGTTCGATGCCTGCGGGCCTTCGAATCTCAATGGAATGTTCTACTCAGCAGGACAACACCATGGAAAAATAAATGGAATCAAATGGCATTACTTCAAAGGCCCCAGTTATTCATTACGTTCCACGACTATGATGATACGGCCCTTAGACTTTTAAATTTGCTGAGAGAAAGGAAGAACAATGTGCAGTAGAGTTGCCATCTTCTGAAGGACTTCCTGCAGCATCTTCAGAAGCAGACAGTGGGGACTTCCTCGAAGCATCAAATGGCATCAGTCTTCCAGTAGTCACACTTCACCTCATAGGTTGCAGTCAATGGACGTGGGTCAACGCTAAACACACCAGGGTACAGATGACGTTGTGACTGCCTGAAGCAGAAATGAGACCTTTTCTGACTATTCTGTGGGCAACATGACAGTTTAGTTGCCATAAAGAAACCTAACAGTTTTTAACAGAATCCTCCATTCCCTCTTTTTGTGCTTCCATTGAAAGACATTGTACGTCACCAGGTCATATCTACAAAGGAAAAGCAGTTTTGCAGAACAAAAGCATATCATAATCCATAAAGAAAAGGCTGCTTATCACAGCACTGAATCTATGCAAAAGCACGACCGATTTAACCTGACACATGTGCCTTCAAAATATAAAGAGGGCCATTGAAACCATGGCCTGCTATCAGCAAAAGTAATTCAAATACCTTCATAAAGGTATGGTATGTAGGAGTAATTTCTCACTGAGCTCATTTCAAATATGAAACATGCCCTTAGTAAAGAGGCTTTAAGTCATGGCAGAGAATGATGAGCGATATGCAGAGAGTTGTCATATGCCTTCTATAGTTTGGGTGAATGTCAGTAATCCAGAAAATTGGCATAATCCTTCAGCTAGAATTTATAGCACAATTTCAGAAGGAACCAGGGGTTTTCTTCCCTGAGTGCTATAACTTTGAACTCTACCAAACCCAGTGCGTATGTCACTTAATTATTTTCTTTTAAAGATGAAATAAAGGTCATTTTGTATATGGAATTTCCTTTGGAAAAAATAGATACAAAAATGCAGATTGCATGAAAATAGCATAACCACATATTTTAATTGGATGGGCTTCATTAAACAGTCTTTTTGGTATTCCGCATGTGCACATGTTAGAGTTAATGACTTCTAAATTGCTAAACCTTCTCAATGCCATTCATCCTTAATCAAAAATAAGTCAAGCAAGAGGCTATCAGTTCTTTGTTGTGCTTCAGTTACTGCTGTGAATAAATAAATAAATGCAGGAGAACAAAAGGAGTAATCACAATTATAGAATGTCAATACCATAGGCAGAAAACCAGCCAAATGTAATCACATTAATTTAAGTGGGAAAATTAAACACATACTTAACTCCTTCCTATTTGAAATGAGTGGGAATTCGATGTACTTACTTGAGTCATGTCCAAAATATGTTACTACAGTAAAAAGAGAAAGCTAGTTAATTGATGCATATGTCTTTGCCTTCATTGGTTCTTCACAGTGGGTAACTGTTCTCTAGTACTGAAACCTTTCTTTCTTTTCAAAATGCCTTTAACACATTCTGGTCTTCAATATCATACACTTTCTGATGAATGCAGTAGACCAGTTCAGCCAGCATCTTGGCCCAGTTGATAAGCTTCTATGCAAGGTTTGGTGTGAGCCTGTTATGTATGCATGCATGCACTCCATTGCACACATGATGTCCCAGCAACGTAGGCCTAGATCCTCTTCCGTTGCTGCTGAGTGAAAAGTCCTGGTAGCATTGTGATGAAGGTTCATGCTGTGTGCCCAAGTGTTTCTGTTGTGAAAGCAGTTATCTCAATGAAGAAAACTGATATCTACTTATGCAGTGTCAACTTTTGCTCAGGTGGTGAGATCTTGAGTTCTTATGATGGTGGATCTATTTCACCTCGTTGAAACTGAACAGAAGGTCAGCCTTTCTATGACATCATTCATACAATGGAGTAAGCATATATTTCAGATGCCCAGGCTCACGTCAAACAATGAGTAGGAACTTATGACTTACTTGTAGCCCTAGCAAACCACTCACTCAGACCATTGTTCCATGTAGCCCAGTACTGTTTACACTAGGAACTGCCAATATGGGTCACAAGCAGTCTTCCACCTACTTTTATAGCCCTTACTTATGAGACCCCGAAGGTTTCTGCTGCCACCACTCAGAAAATAAAAATAATGTTTAAAACTAAAGCAAGGAGATGCATGCTTTTGATGTAAAACAAGGCAAGCGACCCTTCCCCCAAAAAAACTTTGTTCCTGAGGCATCTGAAGGTGTCTTCTCATCACTATTGGTCTTGAATTGGTGGACATCTTTTTCCGGACCCTCCAAAGAGGCTGACCCTCGCCAACACTGCCTGTCAAGATCTCCTTCTCTCTAGGGATTTCAAATACAGTGGTGCCTCGCTTAACAACGATAATCTGTTCCAGGAAAATCACTGTTAAGCGAAAACATCGTAAAGCGAAAATAAAAACCCCATTGAAATGCATTGAAACCCGTTCAATGCGTTCCAATGGGGTAAAAACTCACCGTCCAGCGAATATCCTCCATACGGTGGCCATTTTCGCTGCCTGTATAGCAAGGAATCTGTCCCTAAACACAGCGGGGAGTAATTTTAATCACCCGACAGTCATTTTGAAACCGCCGATCACCTGTTCAAAAAACATCATTTTCCAGAATCGGTTCCCAAAGCAGGGAACCAAGCATCACAAAGCAAAATTCCCCCATACAGACCATCGTTTTGCGATTGCAAAAAGATCGTTGTTAAGCGGTTTCATCTTCATGTGGGGCAATCTTAAAGCGGGGCACCACTGTATGCATTTTCCAACCCTGCTTAGAGAGTACAGGAATGGAACCTGGTAGCTCTGCTCTGCTAAGCTACATTGGTACTTCCCTTGCAGAAACATCACATGTCAGCCAGTCATTCATTTATTGATCCAAACAATATTGATTCAGTGACATTAGAAAGCAAAGGGTCACAAGAACCAGCTGAACCACCAGGAATTCATATGTATAATACATCTGATATCATTTCCTCAGTGGCTTGCATGTACCTTCATTCCCATAATATAGCAGCTCATTCTTCACAAATTATCTGAACCATCCAAATTGTATCTTTCTTGTTCCTGTTCCCACCACCTTCCCACTGGTTGTAGTCATAGAGATTAAATAGTATTTTCCCATTTATGGGAAACTCCAGTGTCTTTCCATTGTGCTTTCCTTGACCATTTCCAAAAGTGCATACAGTCTGCTTGAACCTAAGAAATGCCTATCAAATTGACACCATTGTTTCTGGGACAAGAACTCCCAGAAGACCTCAGTCAGTGTGACAAGTGACTATTCTGGGAGATGTGGCTTCTCAAAAATGACTCCCTATTTCTGCTGATGACCTTTTGTATTCTAGATAAGGGCAATACTGTTTCCTATTGGTAGTAGTATCAGTCTGATCCATCAGGAATGGCCTACCAAGGATCCCTTGATACTGCTTGCCACATGTATGTGAGTGTTCTATCTGTGAGTTAGAACCATAGCTAAGTGGTGGAACACATAGCTTTGCATTCAGAAGCTTCCAGGTTCTATCCTTGGCTTGTGCAGTTTGGAGGAATTTAAAGTAGGTCAAGGATATTCCAGCGACAGTAGATAGTATTCACTTAGATGGATCAATACTGTGAGCTTTTTATACTCCTGCCATTCTGCCATCTTGGTGAAACCCATCCGGTTTCCCCAGGCAAACAGATTCTTGACTTCATATGTGATCCTGTGCACAGCTATATGTGGTTTACCAATGGTCCTGACATGAGAACATGATTGGGTTTAACTGAAGCATTTGCCAATATTAATGAATGTTTAAGAAATATTGATAGTTTCTAATTTTGTATTAAATACAGTTGAATATCCATTCTCTTAATCCATTATAGGCAGATTTCTTCCATTTATGGGAAGGAAACTTGCATAGACTTTGTAAAGAAAACATGAAAAAACAAGGGGCTACCACAGGATTTTTCTTTTCTGTAATTGTGACAGATCACTGTTTCCCAAGCTAAGAAAGCCTTTTGTATTTATGTATTTGTATGTATTTTTCTTTGCATAATCCTGCCTGAGGGGGTTAATTCATTGTGTTCTTCTGGTTAAATTACCCAACTGTTCTTTGCTCAATGATACTTGCATTGCTGCTGCTTTCTCTTCCATTCCAGCAGTCCTCATTTTATATCCAAAGATAGTGGTGCTTCCTAAAATATGTAATTTTATTGTTATTAAAAACAAGTCTCTAAAATAAAAATACCACTGTGTAGATCAAATTGCAAAGGATGAAAAAAAAGGGAAAGAGAAAAAGAATTATCAAAACACGAGCATGATATTTACTGTTTATTTATCTCAGTTTGAACAAATGGGGACATAGTTTCCTATCCTTTATAATAAAACATTTAAAACACATTGCTTGATTCCAGGCTTCAGTTTGTTTGGAGTGTAGATTCCTGTGGCATGCTTATGCCCTGAAGTTCAATGATATTTTTTTTAAAAAAAAAATCTAAGTAGAACAATATTCAGAAGTTCAGACTGGAAAAGGGAGGAGTGATTAAATCAAGTCTCAGTTTCAGTTTCCCCCACCTCTCTCCTCTCTTTCTCCCTCGCTCACTCTCACTAACAAATAAACAACTCTACATTGTCTGTTCACATCACAGATGATTTTTGCATCAGTTAATTTGGATTTATATATGTTTCTTTCTTAATCATCCAGGCTTCTTCAGATTATGCACAAACAAAACTGAATGATTTGTTTCTCTTTCCCTTAGGACTCCCTCCTTCACATCTGCTTTACGCATTCTTTTATTCATGAAGCTAGGCAGTGACCAGTTTTAATTAATTTTAATTCTTTCATCCAGGTCCCTGTGATTGTTCCACTTATGTACCATGAGGATGAGAGGAACAGTCCCACCAGATCTTTGTAATAGATTTATCTACATTTTTCCAGAAACTAAAGTATACTTATACTTGCTTATTGAACACATTCATGGCAGTGTGGCTTCCCTGCCTCTAAAAGCCAGCACCAAAACTGTGCTTTTTAGCTTCTTACAAACAATGCCAGATTGCCACACCAATAAAGAGTTTGTGCCAGCAGAGTGGATTGAATGGTACAGGAAATGGCTTAGTCATGCAAGCAAAACTCTTGTCTTTACTGAGTCACAGAGTGACTCCTGATCAACTTCACCTTTCCCGCCAATGTGCTGCAATCACAAAGGGAGTGCAGAACTTGCAAAAATTACTCTTCTGACTAGGAATACCAGTATTCCTTGGCAAGAGACTTGAATCAACACCTTCAGATCTCTTTATGAGGTCTCAGATACTTACTATGGATCTGGCCTGGTTATAGGTCTGAACTATGGGAAAAAGTTGGTGTCCATCACACAACCCAGTGTTGAGTGCTACATGCAGGGTAAGATGAAAAATCCTTAGCTGGATAAGCCTCATTCATTCATTCATTCATTCATTCATTCATTCATTCATTCATTCATTCATTCATTCATTCATTCATTCCTTTACTAGAATTATAGCAGCAGATATAGTGGCGTTTTCTACCTGTATCAATATATTAATATACTGTACTTTATATCTGTATCTATACCTATATCTATCAATCTGAAAAATCTATTGATCTATCTGTGTGTCTGTCTATCTCTTTTATTTAAAAACATATATCTTCCTTTGCAGAGCACTGCTGGGAAGCTTGGCTCAGTGGCAGACCACCTGATTTTTGTGTTACTTATGACAGGTTATAACCTTAATATCTTCATTTTAAAAGGACTTGGAAACTGGTGGTGTGAAGGTCTTCTCCCTGAAAAAAACACCTACAGTATATGTTTCAAAGGAAAGTCTTTTTTTTTTCCCCCAGCAGCAAGGGGAAGTATGCCATTCCATCCCAGATTATGACTAGTTTCCTGTACTGAAATCTAAAGAAAGTGAATTAATGTTAAACTGTTTATGGTAAGCTACGTCTGAGGTATCAAAACAATGGCTGAAATTCTGTTCCTTAATTATCCCAGTACATATAGACACATAGTGAATTAGTGTGGCCAAGCAGTAGAGATGGGGGTATTCGTATATGAATATGAATACCTCACACAGGTGGACATAATGAGTGTCCAGCCCCAGAATAATAGGAGAAGATCGTGGAGCCCACAGCAACAGCAGAAGGCAAACAACTTTGAGCCAGTGAGCTCTACTGCTAGTTGGAAGTAAGGAAGAGATGGAGGCTTTAATGGTGCCATTTAAGAGCCTCGTGGCGCAGTGGTTAAAACGCTGTACTGCAGCTAAAACTGTGCTCACAACCTGGGGTTCAAATCCCAGGTAGCCGGCTCAAGGTTGACTCAGCCTTCCATCCTTCCGAGGTCGGTAAAATGAGTACCCAGCTTGCTGGGGGGGGGGGGAATGTGTAGCCTGTATAATTAAAAATTGTAAACCGCCCGGAGAGTTCTTGTAGCGCTATGGGGCAGTATATAAGTCCAATAAATAAATAAATAAATATAAATAAATAAATATTTACAATAAAATCAGCTTTCCCTTATCCTGAGATCTTTCTCCCGACTGAAAGATCTAGGAAGGCATACCAATTCTCATGGTGGCACCACAAGAGCTGGCAACCTTACTTCTCATATGTATGTGAGCTTTTCACAAGCAGGGCCTTTTTGATACAGGAAAATCTGCTGTTTCATACAGCAGAGTCTGCACTCTGTACCTCAGAGTAGTGTCATCTTGAAAGAGCTATCTCATGTGATATACTGTATGGTGGATTGTATTCGATCTCCAGTTTAAGAATAAAAGTTACGGTGAATCAGACTAGAGGCTTGTTGTGTTTAGCTTAGTGGTTCGGGTATCTGGCTGTGGAGCCAGATACTGGGAATTCAATTCCCTATTGGGCTTCCTTGACAGGGGCTAGACCTTATGATCCCTAAGGTCCCTTCCAGGTCAGAGGTTCTAAGATGATATTTCTGAACCAATAAAGTATGTTTCATTTTGAATGAATGTACTAACCACCATTTTAATTCACAAGTAAACTGATTCAATTTGGCTTTCCAGTTACATCTCTAGCCCTAGCTAACTAACTAGCCAATGGCTGAAATTCAGTAGTAAGTTGCAATGAGAGTAAGCCCACTGAATGAATGGAACTTACAGGAGAGTTGACTCACCAAATCCATCTTGATTCAATGGGCTTACTCTGGTTGTTATTTACTACTGGGTTTCAACCAGCGTTCATGGCCATTTGGAAAAATAATCACTATTAGTATATTTAATGTCAGTGAGCATCAAGCTCTAAAATGTGTGACAGAACCCAGAAAATGTCTTCTTAAGGAGTCTTTGGCAGTAGTGTTTCAAGAAACAGTCCATATTTCTACCCTGAGTCAGAAACCCATCAGCCAGATAAATCAACTTTAGATAATATTTATTCTCCCATGTTTAGATGAAGATCCATCCTCTAGCAACCCTTTTATGCTTAAATTTGGAAGCGCTGTCTGCTCTCAAGGAAACGACACACTTCTGGTTTCTTCCCATTCAGACGCATCATTGAACTGCTCGTTTATTTTCTTTGGGGTAATGAAGCATAACTCCTTAGTGTATATTTTCTTTTCCTTTCTGTAAGGAAACCCTTTTAATTCCCCCCCCCCCTTTAAAAGGGTCTGGCTTTATATCTTGACTCACATCTCCAGTATATTATTATATTATATCTTTCCTCTTCTGAAAATGGAAATCTGATGGGGTAATGGCCAGAGAAACTTAGAAAGCTTCCAGAAAAAGGAGAATACCTTGTCATTTGGGACATGTTTACATGCAGATTAGGAAACCATCTGAAACCTTCTGATTCCACCACATACTTGTGAGCAATGGGGACTGGCAAGGGTTGGCAGGCCCGGGCTGAAATACAGGATGTGATTTTTGAAGAACCATTGCACCCAGAATCCCCCAACAAACGTAAGCAGTTGCCATGATGTCTAGGGGATTCTGGGAGGTGTCATCTAAAACAGCGGTCTCCAACCTTTTTGACCATAGACTTGCTGAGCCTCTGAGGAATGTGGGGCACACACCCCCCATTCTCACGTGGGTGCGCATGGGCTGTTGGGCGCATGTGTGTGCACTGTTGGGCACATGCACGAAGCGGTGAGGGAGTGTGCACCTGCCCGCCAGCACCAGCATGAGCAGTCCACCACCCCTTCACACAGGCGCTCAGATGCATGCGTGAAAGGGTGGGGGAGCATTCACACTGGCGCTGGCTCACATGTGCATGCACAAAGCAGTTGTGTGTGCGGGGGGGGAGGTCTGTCTCTGCGGCCTGGTCTGGCTTAGGCCACAGACTGGCACGGGGCCATGAACTGGGGGTTGATGACCTCTGGTCTAAAAGATAACAGTTTAAAGTTCTTATTATTAACATAGTGCATCTGAATTTAAAAATTAGAACCCTGTGGGCAGACTCCTTAGTGAAACTGACATGGACTACTAACTCTTGTCATAATACCCAGGGCCGGCCCTACCGTTAATAAGAGTGAGGCATTCTTCTCAGGCAGCTGATCTAGAGTGTCATGAAAAACAGCTGGCTTATTACCAGTTTTTAATTTATTGCATAAAATTGATCTGTTTTGTTGTATTGTGACTGCCAAGTTCATGCTTGTGGCTTTTCCGATTTACTGTCTCAGGTTCCAATACAACTTTGTTGTACTTAAATAATAGAATTATACCAGAAAGATCTGGATGTCCCAGACATCTCAGACAATGTAGATGCTGGCCTTGAGCCGGACATCCTGGAGAGCGAAGTCAAGTGGGCCTTAGAAAGCATGGTTAACAACAAGGCCAGTGGAGGTGATGGCATTCCAGTGGAACTATTTAAAATCTTAAAAGATGATGCTGTTAAGGTGCTACATTCAATATGCCAGCAAGTTTGGAAAACTCAGCAGTAGTGAGAGGATTGGAAAAGATCAGTTTACATCCCAATCACAAAGAAGGGCAGTGCCAAAGAATGCTCCAACTACCATACAATTGCACTCATATCACAGGCTAGCAAGGTTATGCTCAAAATCCTCCAAGGTAGGCTTCAGCAGTATGTGGACCGAGAACTCTCAGAAGTACAAGCTGGATTTTGAAGGGGCAGAGGAACTAGAGACCAAATTGCTAACATGCGATGGACTATGGAGAAAGCTAGAGAGTTCCAGAAATACTGTACATTTACTTCTGCTTCATTTATTTATTTATTTATTTATTTATTTATTTATTTATTTATTTATTTATTCATTCATTCATTCATTCATTCATTCATTCATTCATTACTCAAAAGCCATTGACCGTGTGGACCACAGCAAAATATGGCAAGTCCTTAAAGAAATGGGAGCGCCTGACCACCTCATCCATCTCCTGAGAAATCTATATGCGGGACAGGAAGCAACAGTTAGAACTGGATATGGAACAACTGATTGGTTCAAAATTGGGAAAGGAGTATCACAAGGCTGTATATTGTCTCCCTGCTAATTTAACTTATACTGTATGCAGAATATATTGTGCAAAAGGCTGGACTGGAGGAATCCCAAACTGGAGGAATCCCAAATTAAGATTGCCGGAAGAAATATCAACAACCTCAGTTTTGCAGATGATAACACTCTGATGGCAGAAAGTGAGGAGGAATTAAAGAACAACTTAATGAGGATGAAAGAGCAGAGTGCAAAAAATGGGCTGAAGCTCAACATCAAAAAAAACTAAGATCATGGCCACTGGCCCCATCACCTCCTGGCAAAAGAGTGGGAAGATATGGAGGCAGTGACAGATTTTACTCTCTTCCATGATCACTGCAGATGGTGACAGCAATCATGAAATTAAAAGACACCTGCTTCTTGGGAGGAAAGTGATGACAAACCTAGACAGCAACTCAAAAAGCATAGACATCACCTTGCCAACAAAGTTCAGCATAGTCAAACTATGGTTTTTCCTGTAGCGATATATGGAAGTGAGAGCTGGACCATAAAGAAGACTGTTGAAGAATTTATGCTTTTGAATTGTGGTGCTGGAGGAGACTTTTGAGAGTCCCCTGGACTGCAAGGAGAACAAACTTATCTATTATAAAGGAAATCAACCTTGAGTGCTCAGTGGAAGGACAGATCCTGAAGCTGAGGATCCAATACTTTGAGCATCTCATGAGAAGAGAAGACTCCCTGGAAAAGACCTTGATGTTGGGAAAGTGTGAGGGCAAGAGAAGAGGGGGACGACAGAGGATGAGATGGTTGGACAGTGTCATCAAAACTACCATATGTTTATAAAACTACCACCAAAACTACCAAAATCCTTATGTTTTATCGTATACACCTTATTGGAAGCCGCCCAGAGTGGTCGACCAGACGATATGTGCGGGATATAAATCAAATAAATAAATAAATAAATAAAATACCAACATGAATTTGACCCTACTCCAGGAGGCAGTGGAAGACAGGAGGGCCTGGTGTGCTCTGGTCCATGGGGTCATGAAGAGTCGGACATGACTAAACGAGTAAACAACAACAAAAATATGTTCTGTGGCCTAAACCAAATAAGTAGTCCCAGCTAGATTTGACCCATTAAATCTATTGCTAAAGAGTAAGTCAACACTGACGTAAATCCCATTGGATTTAGTTGAAATTAACCAGATTTCAACCTGATTTTTTTTTCAAAATTAGGGGCATGCTTTCTGCCCCTCAGGCATTCTGGGCTATGTGTTCCAAAATATAACTTTTCTAAGCTTTGGTTTTCATGCAGTCTTTTCAATATGTTTACCTATGTTGCTAGAAATAATATGAGGATTTTTGGTGTATAAAAATTAAATTATTAAACAATGGTTTTAATCTCTCTGAACTCCCCTGGTTCAACCAAAGACTTAAGTGCTTCATTGAAAGTATTCTACAGTGAATTCCAAATGCAGATTTTATCCACATCTATGGCACCCCAGATTGTTCTCATGGTATTCTTCCTCTTCCATGCCCAACAAACCCAAAGCTCTCTTCTGCAATTTTATATGTATACATAAACTTTGGAAGACATGGTAGGTTGTTGTTCCTTAGTCGTTAAGTCATGCCCGACTCTTCATGACACGAAAATCTCAAATACTGAATGCTTGCTTCTTCTGTGCCCCCCACCCCATATGTACCCATGAAATTAATTCACAAGTAAGAATTTACAGGGTGGAACACATTGTGCTTTCATCAGCAATACATCAAGATTTGAACATTTCTGGTGACTAAATTGGACAACATTGATGGGCAATAATAAAGCTTATACTTTTTCTCCTAGTTTCCTCTACCAAAATACTCTCTGGTAGAAAGGAATAATTTAGGTTCAGATAAATATCTGCAAGACAGTAAAGCAGCTAAACCTCTCCCTGTACATGAGTTGTCTTTGTTCTTTGACCTTTTATCATTCTTCTGTTCCATTTCAGAGCTGTATTAAGATTTGGTCCCAGAGGTCACAGTGCCAAAGATAACCTTTGCATCCTACCTAGGACTTCTACCATAACTGTTAGCTTTGACAAATATTTTATGGGAGCAAGATCTTGAGAACAGAGCCTGCAGTTAGATTCCCTCCCTCCCTGTCTTGCTTCAAGGTGGGCAAGTCACTCAGCCAGCCAGTCTGAATGAAAGTACTAGCAAGAGTCATAAATCAAAGCAACTGATCAAAACTACCAGAACGAGAGCTATTGTTTAGGAACTGGTCCTTAAAACTCTAGCATGGCAGTTTCTAACCACGAGTATTCTTGGACTTTTACTCCTATAAGCTCTGGCTAGCATAACCAAGAGTAAGGAATTAATGCTGGGATGTTTTGGGCGCTGTGGTCCCAAAAAGTAAATTTTCCTGTGTTATAAAATGGAAAAGCTGTATTCTCTCTACCTAAAGACATTAGCAGACGGTGGTGCTGGTGATTAACTTTTAATATCCAACATTAGAGAAAAGCTGAAAAGGACACTAGAAGAATTGTAGCACCAAAATATAATGTAAACAACATTCTTATCTATTTAAAGGCTACATAAGGAAAAGATGTGCATTACTTAACTCAATTGACCATGAAGCAGAAGAACTGTGGATTGAAATAAGTGATTATTAGGGAAAATGCAATCTCAAATCCTGAATGCTTGCTACTCCTCTGTCCCGCCCCCATATGTAGCCATGCAATCCTGTATAAAAATGCCTGTATAAAAAAAAACAATTTCTATATAAAAAGAGACAATACTTGTATAAAAAGAGAAGAAAAACCAAGATGGACAATGGAAACTGGTTGCCCTTTTCAAAGATGGTGGCTGTGGCTTCATTAAAGGTAGGGGAGTTGCTGCTGGCAGTCTGGATTCCCTTAAGTTTTTTTTCTTAACCCCCCATGAATCGACAAATAATTATTCATCGGTTCATGGGGGCAACTTTATGCTTTGGGAGTCATCAACTTTTGATGACTCATGAAGCAAGATGACTCGCCAAAAGGGTGAGTCATCCCCATCTCTAGTCCAGAAGCAAAAGTAAAAGGTGACAGAATTAGGTGACATTATTTTCTTCAAGGCTTTGCATCAAGTTCTTGTGGGCAATAATTTAGGAAGTCCAGATGACACCATCTTTTTGGCAGAAAGCAGCAATGACTTGAAATGACTTTTAGTGAAAGTGAAACAAGAAAGTGACAAAGCAGGACTGCAGTTGAACATTAATGACTACAGAAAAACTGCACAACTTTAATGTTGACAATGAAGAAACTGAAATGGCTGCAGTTTTTGTATACCTTGGTTCAGTCATCAATCCAAAGGGAGACAGAAGCCAAGGCATCAGAAGAAGACCCTGACTCAGAAGGGTAGCGATGAAGAAATTATAAAAGATCATCAAATGTAAATGATGTGTCACTGAAGACCAAGATCATTCACACTGTTGTGTTCCTGATCACAATGCACACATGTGAAAGGCAGACAGTAAAGAAAGCTGACAGGAAGAGAACTGATTTGTCTGAATTGGTGCTGGAGGATCGCTTTGCAGATACCTCGGACGGCCAGAAAAATAAACAAGTGGAGCAAATCAAGCCTGAACCAGTTGTGGAGGCAAAAATGATGAAAATTGAGGCTGTCCTATGTATTCGCAAAGGCTTTCACGGCTGGGATCTAATGGTTGTTGTGGGTTTTTCGCGCTCTTTGGCCATGTTCTGAGGGTTGTTCTTCCTAACATTTCGCCAGTCTCTGTGGCCGGCATCTTCAGAGGACAGAGGAGTCCTGTCCTCTGATGCCGGCCACAGAGACTGGTGAAACATTAGGAAGAACAACCTTCAGAACATAGCCAAAGAGCCCGAAAAACCCACAACAACCATGAGGCTGTCCTACTTTGGGCACGTCATGAGAAGGCACAATTGTTTGGAAAAGACCAAAATTCTGGGAAAAGTTGAAGGTAGCAGGAAAAGAGAAAGACCAAATGTAAGATAGATTGACTCCTTAAAGGAATTTACAGCCTTGAGTTTGCAATAACTCAGCAGGATTGCCAAGGAGCAGACATTTTGAAGATTGCTTATTCATAGAGTCACCATAAGCAACAGCGTTACTAGAAAGTGACAGGACTCATACTGAGAAGTGGAATACACCAGCCACTCACTTCATTTACAGTGGTGGGTAGCACAAAAGCACAAGAAATAATGCAAAATTACTGTAAAATATTCAGTCCCTGGGATGACAGCACTATTTACAGTTATGTTGCCCTACTCCCCTTCCTTGGCACAGGCAGCATCTAATCGGAACAAGTTAGACAGAGAGGAGCATTAGCTGTAACGTATCAAAAATGTCAAAACACTGGAAGAGTTATTATATGTATCTAATTTTGTAAGAGAGATTGCTGTTGCCCGGCCAATGAATTAAAAGATTAGTGTCAGGGAAAGAATAAACTTGGGATTCTACCAGGAAATATTACATTACTTTGTTTATTCCAAAGTGTTTGTCTCCAGCAAGTGGCCTGTATGTTATTATACGTTGGGGTTTTTTTTTAAAAAAAGAGATTACACAAAGCATAGTCTTGAGTGATCACATGGCATGGTGGAGGATGCTTTGGAAGATGCAGCCAACACAAGGATTGTGCAATAATGAACATAAAATAAAACCAAGCCTGGTGGGCTAGACCAAATTTACCACTCATTTATTACACCATTTCCCACACGGGCCAGCCAAACAATTTGAACAGAATTGGGAACATAACAACACAAAATATTGCCTTAAGCTGTGAGAGGACATGCATTGAATGGAATTTATGATAGCCAAAGATCAGCATCAAACAAACTGTACAGTGCAAAACAAAACAGAACACGCAACATACAGTAGGTCAAACAATACATCCACAAAGTATGAAAAGCGTATGTCACAATTATAAAAAAAAAAAAAAAACCTGGTGTGGTGGGAATCAAAAGCAAATCAAATCTGCCTACATACCACTCAATTGTGCTTAAAACACTCTCTGGGAGGTGTACAATTTATGCATGCAGGCTACACATTGCTCCACCCACCCCCAGCAAGCTCATTTCACTGACCTCAGAAGGATGGAAGGCTGTGTCAACCTTGAACTGGCTATCTGAGCCCCTCAGGATTCAACCAGGTCGTGAATAGAATTTTCACTTCAGTGCAGCAGTTCAACCACTGCACCATGAGGTTCCCACTTTTTTAAATCAAAGAACTGTGACAATCTGTGGTAGCTGAACAACATGTGGCCACTTTATTAGTAATATGGAGGACGATCAGAAAGAAACAATGAGATATAGAACTGTTCTACCTGGGATTTTTTAAAAAAAAAATAGATAAAAGACATTCTTTGTGAAGGTTCTGGTAGAAAGAACAGTGTGAAAGAACATGTCCCACAGTTACCACTTTTGCACTATTGCAGGGACATAATCTTGATAAGGTTCTTGATATTTTCCCTCCATGAGCACAAAAGGTGAGTCAGAACATTGGTGCATCCAGCCCAATATTTCCAGCTCTGACTGGCAGTGGCTCTCCAGTATTTCAAGCACAATTCTTCATTAGCCTTACCAGGAGATGCTTGATATCTACAAGCATTCTCACATCCTAGACATGACTTTTGCTAACTTCTGAAATAAAGTAAGATCAGACATGTTTAGGATGGTAAAACTGTTTTATTTTTTTCCTGCTGGTGTTGCCCTGCTAGCAAATGGCATGTGAATAGGGTTATTTTTAAAGAACAAGGGGCCGTTTTTAAAGAGCCGTTCTGCTGACTCAGGGCTTATTTAGATAGCCAAATTGGATTGGATTAAATAAGATCACTTAAGGTCGGTTAAGGTGGTAAACAGTGGCACACAGTGTGATCCTTGCATCTACGTGCAAGGAGTGGGTAGTTTGGGGAACGAACAATGCTTTGAAAGGTTTTTCAAAGGGAAAGCTTCCCATTTCTCAACTGAAGATTTCTCATTTGAGACATGGGAGGTTTGCCCTTTAAATTCTTCTTCCCTTTGAGTGGAATAGAATCAAAAAAAGTCCCATATGTTTTTAATGGTTGTGAAGTAATGCAATTAATCAGGGATGCTTTGACAGCACTATAAAAAAACATTCAACACAATACAAAAAGTCACTTCTCTCGTGCTCTCTCTCTCAATTAAGCCATTTCTTCCAAGGGACTGCCAGGAACCACTTTGGTACGTTCCCAGTTATCACATGTGCTGGAACTAAACCAAACTGGAGTGACACCCCCCATTCAAAAAATAATAGCCCCTGACAGGGAACCAGAAAGGTGCAGGTAAGAATGCTCTGATTTTTAAAAGGGATTTTCTTCTGTAAATGCACAGCTTTCTTCTTTTTTTTAATCCTCAGATGAAGTGCTTTAGAACCCTAGAATGAGTTTTTGCTGCAGAATCAACACAGGAATAGATGTACGATGGAGAGGTTCTATGACATTGTTGCCTGAAGAGTTGTAACATATAAACAATGTCCACAAATTTCACCCTTTTTTCTATGTACAGTACAGGGGTTTTTCTTTTGATACTTAGTTTTGCTTTTTTACAGTCAAAAAAAAGTGAGGGATCAGAATTTGTCCCAACAAATCCAATGTTTATTGCCACTGAGGCACCATTTTGTCCTAGTCAATATAGCATAATGGTTCTATTCCAATCCGTGTGTGTGTGTGTGTGTGTGTGAGAGAGAGAGAGAGAGAGAGAGAGAGAGAGAGACTAATTTTAAAAACTATAGTTTAAGTTGTATTCTCGAAGGCTTTCACGGCCGGGATCTGATGGTTGTTGTGGGTTTTTCGGGTTCTTTGGCCATATTCTGAAGGTTGTTCTTCCTGACATTTCACCAGTCTCTGTTGCCGGCATCTTCTGAAGACTGGAGTAGGAACAGAGCATGGACACAGTTCTTACTCCAATCCTCTGAAGATGCTGGCCACAGAGACTGGTGAAACGTCAGGAAGAACGACCTTCAGAACATGGCCAAAGAGCCCGAAAAACCCACAACAACTATAGTTTAAGTTGTTTATCTGTTGTTGCCTATCACTCCCAAGCACCAGTTTGTAAATCACCTTGAGTCCCTGGATTGTTAGAAAGGTGTGATATTTTTAAATGGATGGATGGATGGATGGATAATACATTTCTTTTGATTTTCAATAGTTGTTTTCCCCATGGTGTTGAGAAGATGTACTTTTTCAGTTGCAAGTACGATGGCTCATTCAGGAACTGGAGTTCTCAGTGGTTTCAGAAATCCTGAATGTGTATTAAATCCTAGCTCTCAATGTACTGGAAAGTTATATGTGTGTTTAGTCGTTTAGTCATGTCCGACTCTTCGTGACCCCATGGACCAGAGCACGCCAGGCCCTCCTGTCTTCCACTGCCTCCCGGAGTTGTGTCAGGTTCATGTTGGTTGTTTCGCAGACACTGTCCAGCCATCTCATCCTCGGTCGTCCCCTTCTCCTCTTGCCATCACACCTTCCTAACATCAAGGTTTTTTCCAAGGACTCTTTTCTTCTCATGAGATGCCCAAAGTACTGGAGCCTCAGCTTCAGGATCTGTCCTTCAAGTGAGCATTCAGGGTTGATTTCCTTTAGAACTGATAGGTTTGTTCTCCTTGCAGTCCAGGGGATTCTCAAGAGTCTCCTCCAGCACCACAATTCAAAGGCATCAATTCTTCGGCGGTCTGCTTTCTTTATGGTCCAGCTCTCACTTCCATACATCACGACAGGAAAAACCATAGCTTTGACTATTCGGACTTTTGTTGGCAAGGTGATGTCTCTGCTTTTCAAGATGCTGTCAAGATTTGTCATCGCTTTCCTCCCAAGAAGAAGGCGCCTTTTAATTTCAGGGCTGCTGTCTCCATCTGCAGTGATCATGGAGCCCAGGAAGATAAAATTTGACACTGCCTCCATATCTTCCCCTTCTATTTCCCAGGAGGTGATGGGACCAGTGGCCATGATCTTAGTTTTTTTGATGTTGAGTTTCAGACCGTTTTTTGCACTCTCCTCTTTCACTCTCATTACAAGGTTCTTTAATTCCTCCTCACTTTCTGCCATCAGAGTGGTATCATCTGCATATCGGAGGTTGTTGATATTTCTTCCGGCAATCTTAATTCCGGCCTGGGTTTCTTCCAGTCCAGCCTTCCGCATGATGTATTCTGCATATAAGTTAAACAAGCTGGGGGACAATATACAGTCTTGCCGTACTCCTTTCCCAATTTTGAACCACTCAGTTGTTCCATGACCAGTTCTAATTGTTGCTTCCTGTCCCACATATAGGTTTCTCAGGAGACAGATAAAGTGGTCAGGCACTCCCATTTCTTTAAGAACTTGCCATAGTTTGCTGTGGTCCACACAGTCAAAGGCTTTCGCATAGTCAATGAAGCAGAAGTAGATATTTTTCTGGAACTCTCTGGCTTTCTCCATAATCCAGCGCAGGTTAGCAATTTGGTCTCGAGTTCCTCTGCCTCTTCGGAATCCAGCTTGTACTTCTGGGAGTTCTCGGTCCACATACTGCTGAAGCCTACCTTGGAGGATTTTGAGCATAACCTTGCTAGCGTGCGAAATGAGTGCAATTGTACGGTAGTTGGAGCATTCTTTCGCACTGCCTTTCTTTGGGATTGGGATGTAGACTGATCTTTTCCAATCCTCTGGCCACTGTTGAGTTTTCCAAACTTGCTAGCATATTGAATGTAGCACCTTAACAGCATCTTCTTTCAAGATTTTAAATAGTTCAACTGGAATGCCATCACCTCCACTGGCCTTGTTGTTAGCCAGGCTTTCTAAGGCCCACTTGACTTCGCTCTCCAGGATGTCTGGCTCAAGGTCAGCAGCTACATTGTCTGGGTTGTCCGGGATATCCAAATCTTTCTGATATAATTCCTCTGTGTATTCTTGCCACCTCTTCTTGACGTCTTCTGCTTCTGTTAGGTCCTTCCCATTTTTGTCTTTTATCATGTTCATCTTTGCGCAAAATGTTCCTCTAATATGTCCAATTTTCCTGAACAGATCTCTGGTCTTTCCTTTTCTGTTATCTTCCTCTATTTCTTTGCATTGTTCATTTAAGAAGGCCCTCTTGTCTCTCCTTGCTATTCTTTGGAAGTCTGCATTCAAGTTTCTGTAACTTTCCCTATCTCCCTTGCATTTTGCTTCCCTTCTCCTCTCTGCTATTTCTAAGGCCTCGTTGGACAGCCACTTTGCTTTCTTGCATTTCCTTTTCTTTGGGATGGTTTTCGTTGCTGCCTCCTGGACAATGTTACGAGCCTCTATCCAAAGTTCTTCAGGCACTCTGTCCACCAAATCTAGTTCCTTAAATCTGTTCTTTACTTCCACTGTGTATTCATAAGGGATTTGGTTTAGATTATACCTGAGTGGCCCAGTGGTTTTTCCTAATCTCTTCAGTCTAAGCTTGAATTTTGCTATGAGAAGCTGATGATCAGAACCGCAGTCAGCTCCAGGTCTTGTTTTTGCTGACTGTATAGAGCTTCTCCATCTTTGGCTGCAGAGAATATAATCAATCTGATTTCGATATTGCACATCTGGTGATTTCCATGTATAGAGTCGCCTCTTGTGTTGTTGGAAAAGAGTGTTTGTGATGACCAGCTTATTCTCTTGACAAAACTCTATTAGCCTTTGTCCTGCTTCGTTCTGAACTCCAAGGCCAAACTTCCCTGTTGTTCCTTTTATCTCTTGGCTCCCTACTTTAGCATTCCAGTCCCCTAGAATGAGAAGAACATCTTTCTTTGGTGTCAGTTCTAGAAGGTGTTGTAAATCTTCATAGAATTGTTCAATTTCAGTCTCCTCAGCAATGCTGGTTGGTGCATAAACTTGGATTATTGTAATGTTGAATGGTCTGCCTTGGATTCGTATTGACATCATTCTATCATTTTTGAGATTGTATCCCATTACAGCTTTTCCCACTCTTTTGTTGACTATGAGGGCCATTCCATTCCTTCTACGGGATTCTTGCCCACAATAGTAGATATGATAATCATCTGAGCTGAATTCGCCCATTCCTGTCCATTTTAGTTCACTGATGCCCAGGATGTCGATGTTTATTCTTGCCATCTCCTGTTTGACCACCTCCAGCTTCCCAACGTTCATAGATCTTACATTCCAGGTTCCTATGCAGTATTTTTCTTTGCAGCATTGGATTTTCCTTTCACTTCCAGGCACGTCCACAGCTGAGCGTCCTTTCGGCTTTGGCCCAACCACTTCATTAGCTCTGGAGCTACTTGTACTTGTCCTCCACTCTTCCTCAGTAGCATGTTGGACGCCTTCCGACCTGAGGGGCCCATCTTCCAGCGTCATATCTTTTAGCCTTTTGTTTCTGATCATGGGGCGTTCTTGGCAAAGATACTGGAGTGGCTTGCCATTTCCTACTCCAGGTGGATTGCGTTTAGTCGGAACTCTCCACTATGTCCTGTCCGTCTTGGGTGTCCCTGCACGGCATAGCCCATAGCTTCTCTGAGTTACTCAAGCCCCTTCGCCACGACAAGGCAGCAATCCATGAAGGAGGGAAAGTTATAGTGTATGAGTATTAAAAGCACAAGCACAGTTGAGCTAAGGTTTCTGTTTTAAAATCAGATTATTTGTTACAACTATTTCCCTCCTACCAAACCTAAAGGAATATTTTATTTGAACCACATATTATTCAAGTTCTCTGTGCACAACTTTCTCTCTCTCTTTCTCTCTCTTTCTCTCTGTGTGTCATACTATTGTTATACTGATTTTTAGCAAACAGAAGGTAAGCTTGATGGATCTTGAGCTATGCCCATGGTTGATACCAAACATAGTATTTCAACTTACTTCAGTCCACTTCATGGGAATTGGAATTATAATAAAAAGCAAGCCATCTGTGTGTGAGCCTTTGTGATTGCATGACATGAGAAGCTAATTAGGTAATCATCCCTCTTTATTGCCCTCAAATTGGCTGATTTGCAATCACTGCTTTCTGCAAAGGTCTTTTATGCTCATTGGACCGATTCAAACACAAACTTTAATATAGACAAAGTGCTAATTTCAGGAAATCTCCAATCACAGCAGGGTTCAGTGAGAAGTATGGTAGGGCAAAAGCAGATAAATAACCTTTGTGTAACTCTGTTTTCCATATTTGGTATCTGCTGGAAGATTATCTTGAAAGACTGACATAGTGGCGTCATTGAGCGTGTCAAGTTTCAGACCTTTTCATAGCTTAAATTCCTACATTTAATCGAAGCTTATATGACTCCTCTCTGGCAGCACAGTAGGTGGCCTTAAAGAGTGATATGAAGTTTGGGAAATGATCTCACTGACATGTATCCACTCTTTGAATACCTTTGTGTGAATCCTATCAACAGTGTTATCCACAAAATGGAGATAAATCAAAACACTTGGCGCACCGCCAAATTAGACCCATTGGAAGCAATGAGATTGGCATCTCAGCTGCATTTTCTTGGAAAGATTTTCTGTAGCCTTCAGCCAAATTTATTTCTAAAGATATGCTTAATGAAGTTCACATGCTAATCCAGGTTCATCAGAAGCAAATATGGCAAAAGCAAAATACTTTCCTTTTCCTTTTTCTTTCTTTCTTTTTTTCCCCTTGCTTCTGGCAGACCAGTCTGAAAATGTCATTAGATTCTCCATCTTATCATATTTTTGCTACTTTAAAAAAGGTAATTGTTCCAAACCCCAGTTAAGACTTATGAGCGGCATACTGTAAGATTGCTGAAAAAGGACACTGAATTTAAGAAAACCTACAGTTTGGTTGAGTTTAGGGCCAATATCTGAGATCAAGGTGGAAGATCTCCCCCTATTCACAGAGAACAGTCATTTTGATGCAATAGAAGTGGAGAAGTGAAGGAATCAAGCACATGACATGTGCAAATGACCTCATGCTAAGCCAAAGGCTGGAATTCTGTTGCACAAATTTGCACCATGTAACAAGGATGACTTCATTATCTGGCAAGAGAAATATTTAATTAAATTTAGCTTAAAATTTCCTAACCTAACCTACTCACCCACCCCAATTCAGCTTCTGACGTTCCCTAGGAATCTCTTTTGCCTTGAGGAAGACGTTGGGAGCCTTAGAATCAAGTGGAATCTTGGAAAATCATCAGTGGCCATCTTGTTAGTGGATCAAGGCCATCTGTGACAATGTGGTGATGATTTTCCAATATGAAAGCCTTCTCCACCATTCCAAATGCTTCCAAAGGCTTGCTAGGGCAAAGGAGATCCCTAAGGAGCTTCAGAGCCTGAAGGGGGTGAGGAAGTTTTAGGTTAGATTGGATTAGATTAGATTGGAGTAGATTAGATTAGATTAAAGATTTCCATCACCAGCTAACAACTACATCCTCGTCGTATCATGTAAAGTTATGATTTTAGGATGAATCTGGCACTGGGTAGAGATAAGTGCCTAATCCCGTTACCTGGGAAGAAGCATCATCAAACTCCATGGGCCATGAGTTCAGTAGACACTGTGGAATTGCAGAAGCAGGCTATAAACTTTCAGTGTGGGTTTAGATCCAAACTCTGTATTTTCATGCTGAATTGTTTTATGACACTTTTAAAATTAGTGTTTGCAATTAAACTGTTTTATTGTATTCCATGTATTTTATTGGAAGAATACAGTTAAGATGTACTGAGCTTTTTGAACAAAGTAGAGCATAATTTTTTTAAAAAAACAATGCCATCCTATGTAGCTTGTAAATGGGACTGAATAAGAAACAACCTAAATGACTGACTGTAACTATACATTGCAGTTATAAGACATAGAGTAAATTAAATTCAGTTTCCTACTATTGTCAGTTTAACACCTGGCATTAGCAAAAGAAAAGTTATTGATCATTAGAATGATCAACAGAAAAGCTCATATTGCCCAGAAACACTCTAGAAGGAATGTGGCTTGAAAACACACTTGTTCAAAGCCTATCAATATGATGCAAGATCAAAGTTCAAAGGAGCCATTAATATGGACTTTAATTTGGCACTGTTATTCGAAGGGTCAAGCTGCTCAGTGGCTTGGAGCCAGATTTCACCATGTGTAAAGTAACTGAAGAGGATTAAATTAGTCAAGACCAAAATAACCCCTTTTGAATACAGTGGATCTGATTTATGTATAACTAAGACAGGTTTTAATCCATTATGCAAAAGATCTCTAACTTGGTGTTCTTGTCTTGTGTTGCCTTGCCTTTCTGAATTCATGTATGTTGCATTTTCTCATCTCAGTTTTTTTAAATTGCAAGATTATCTTGTTCTTCTTCCATCCTGTTACTGCTAAAGAACAAACTGTTACTCATTGCTATCCCTTCTTGCAGTGGTTTGCACTGAGCATTAAAAACAAAAACAAAACAATTTTTTTCCTGTTGTTATTCACTTGGGTCTTGTAATAACAAGAACTTCCAAACTTGTGTTAGTTATCATTGAACAGAACAGTTGGCACCAATCAATAGAAAAATAAAAGGAAAGAGAAGGTAGCAAAGTAATTTTTCTAGTTTGTAGCTTATTTTAAAAATATTTTTGTCTTCAGCTTTTCTGTACCTTTTCAGCCCAAGACAAAGCATACACATCGATCCATGGTGTCCTTATTAGGATATATTTTCTAGCTAGAAATAACATTCTAATCATTTTTTCCTTGGTATTTTCATCCTTCATCTTGAGTGTGTAGGTCTACAGTTGTATTCCTTTTTAATGAAAACACATACCTAGAGAAAGGCTTGGCTTTCCTTTCACCTGGACAGCATTCTGTCTCTGAGGACAAGCTTAAAGGGCTTGTGCTGGGAGGAGAATTCATAACATCTGCATATATGTGGGTTTGTATAATCCTGCAAGCTCAGAATTGGAAGAAACAAACATGGGATACATAAAGAAGCCTCCATTGACCCAAAAACAGTTGGTTACAACAAATACACCTAAAATGCATTCACCCAGATAGATGGAATTTGGAAAATAAGAGGGTTCCCACTCAATGGGATCAGAAAGCCTATCTTGCCAGGTCTCAGATCACATGAATGCTGGTATCCATGCTTATTCTTTCCCTCTGGAATTTACCATTTTTTCTATATGAAGATGGCTGTTCCAGCAGCAGCATTAAGTGGCAGCTAATCAAGAGCTTGTAAAAGTTACCAGCCATGTTCTCATATTCTGATCTCTTTGACAAGAATCTGAAGTCCACATTCACTCACAGAGTTCCTTTTGTGTGAAACAGACTATTTGCAATGAAGACAAACTGGAACAGGCCTCAGATGAATTAGTGCCAATGGCAGGTTTGATGCATTTCAGATCTGAGGGCAGGAGATGTGCCTCTGTATTTAGATGGAAAAACAACCACTGGCAATGGTGCGGCTAAAAAATATTGTAAATAAATAAATAAATAAATAAATAAATAAAAAGAAAAAGGAGCAGGTTATCTCACAAGCACTAAAAAAAAAAACCCAAAGGTGAAAAATACCAGATACGGCAATAGAATAAATACTGTAGTGAGATACAGAATTGGAAGAGTCAAATGTTTACAACAAAAAAAGAACCTAAGGCAAAGGCTTCCTGAGAATAATCATCCTCCAAAGCCACAAACATCCCGAAGAAAAAATTTACTCAACTTGATTCCTGCCAAATAATCGTTTGCTCTGGAAGTTCGCCAGATTCATTGAAGACCAAACCAATTGTCTTTGGTGTTTTTCACCTTTGGGGGTTTTTAGATTTAGATCAACTGTAAAATGATTATTGTAAGAATTCCATGATAATACAATCCAGCAGAAATACAAATCCCTTGGTTCTCCCAGGAGTTAGTTTCACTTTTTGGAATGCACTTTAATTCTACATAACTGCTTCCCTGCCACCATCACCGCCCCTTGTTCTATCGACAATTATACCATTAAAAGGAATATTCAAAGCCAAGAGTTTGCTCTGCAGCTTTTCTTCCAACAGCGAATGTCATACCGCAGCCCGGGCTAATTCCTGTAACAAAGTAACACATCTAACATTGCACTTTCTTCAAGCTGGCCTGACCTAGAGCTAATCCAAAAATGACATCTGCAATGCTAAGCAAATTGTGTTAGCTGAGTGATTAGATCTAATGTTTGACATTAAGATGATTCAGCCTTCTTTTCTTCCAAGAATCATCTAAGCTGTGAATTTACTCTACTTATTGTCCAGTATTTCAAACTGGGATGGAAGCAATGAAACATGTCAATAACTTGTTGTTTTAGATTTTCCAAAATCCAAGATTATCTGGTCCCAGTACTTTCTATACCAACATCTTCAACTCAGAGGCAAGAAGGGTAAGGTTTGCTGTATTGAGGGGATCTCATTTAAAACCATTCTAAATGTGAGGTGGTAACCAATAAAGACTGCATTTTAGATACAGCTGAAGCAGCAAAGGAACACTTAAAATATCAGAAACAGTTGTATCTATGTGTAGCTCCTGCATGAAAGGAAATTTTGAATGGGTGTACCAGTTGGTCCCATAGCCCTCCCCCCTCCCCCAGATTTTTGCTCAGTTAAGATTCATATCTATGGCCTGGCATGTCATGCACCAATTCAGATATGATACATGCATAGAACTGGCTTTGCATGCAACGATTCAGAATTGGTGCATGCAAAAAGCTAGGGTTCTTCTTTCATCCATACACAATTTTTTCTTTCTCCTAGAAACACATTAAACCCACCTGCAAAAGCATTGATCTTCTATTTCGATATCCTGTTCAATATTTAAAATGCATAGAGCTCAACTGTGTAAGCAATGCACAATGATTTGGTGAGATGTTAGTTGTGTGCTGGTCACTCACTATCAAGATCACATTAGCATTTTCTACAGGTAGAGCACCATAAAAGGTAAAGGTAAAGGTTCCCCTTGACAATTTTTGTCCAGTCGTGTTCGACTCTAGGGGGCGGTGCTCATCCCCGTTTCCAAGCCATAGAGCCAGCGTTTGTCTGAAGACAATCTTCCGTGGTCACATGGCCAGTGCGACTTAGACACAGAACGCTGTTACCTTCCCACCGAGGTGGTCCCTATTTATCTACTCGCATTTACATGCTTTCGAACCGCTAGGTTGGCGGGAGCTGGGACAAGCAACGGGTGCTCACTCCGTCACGTGGATTCGATCTTACGACTGCTTGGTCTTCTGACTCTGCAGCACAGGCTTCTGCGGTTTAGCCCACAGCGCCACCACGTCCATACGTGTGTAAAATATTCATCAGGGTACTGGCCAATAGCATCAAGCATAAATCATGTTTGCAAAGGACTGTCAACATGTAAAGATAAACAAATGTAGTCCCGTGACTCTGTAGTCTTGTTAGTTCAAATTGGTCCATGATACATGCTTGGCTACAAACCATGCATTGGGCTCATTTGGTGTTGGACCCTGACATGAAAGAGCTGTTGTTTCACAAGGTATTTTGGGATCACACAGTGGGACAGTCTAATATATACTACCTTGACCTTCTCAGAAAAACAGGAGATGATAAATAAAAAGAATAAGCAGTATTCTTATAAGTTCCCACTGTAAGCCACTTAGTACGTCCATATCAATTATTTCTCAGAAATGCCTTGCCCGATATTAGGACCCGTGATTCCCAACTATATATGTGTTCAGTGTCACGAAAGGGCAACAGATTTTTCATCATTTCTTTTTTTGTGATGGTATTTTTACTGCCAAAGTAAAATTTATATTTCAAGGATTAAAACAAGTTGCTTACCCTTAATTACAATGCACCATAAAATTAAAAAGGGGGATATTTGCTGCTTTGTCTCATGCAGCAAAATGTCTCGGTTGAGCTCTATCATCCTAGGCATTTCCCAGTGCCTGCTAGCTGTTCTTAGCAGAGCCAAAACCTTCAGTTCTGCAAATGTACCACCATTCAACCCCCCCCCCCCCAGTTGCTGATGAAAACCTTCCCTCAGAAGAAGTTAACAGGCTTAATGTTTAATTTCTAAGGAAGGCTCCAGGCTAGCTTTTCATCAGAGGGTTTTTCTAACTATATTTCCCTCCACAGGGAGCTCATCTGAACCAAACAAACCTGTGAAAATATCTGCTAACGCTTCTCTCATTTCCACCCAAATTTCCTCTGTCAGTCTTGGATGGACATTGTTTGGCTTGGGATCTTGACAACTACACTATCCCTGTCTCTATTGCAATGGCAGCCAAAGTTTTTGTTAAACTTAGCATAGTGTCTAGTTCTTCGTTTGATACCTAGAGAAACTCCATCTCAGTTTTTGTGCCAAATTATCTTTTGGAATGTCATTGCAAAATAATACTCCTACATTTCTTAAAATTTTGCTTTAAATTTCTATTACACACAGTAGATACTTTTCTATCAATTACATATCATTTTTTAAAAACGTTACTATAATGATAAGAAGTATCCCAGGCTAACACTCTGCTGAAATCAACAAGGTGTGGGGTGTTTTATTTTTATTTTTTATTTTTACATTCCCTGCATCAACTATTTAAGCACTTGATTTAAATAAACAAAGTAGCTATTTCCAACCTAGTATCATACAGATATTTTAGGCTACAATGTCCACTATCTCTGATTATTGCCAAGGATTGATAGGAGCTGTTATCTGAAGTATCTAAAGAGAATCAAGTTTGGAAAGTCATGTGTCTTGTTAGTGTCGGCAGATGAGAAATGGCTATGTATTGATTTTGATTATTTAAGCACATTTAATCTGTTCCTCTTTCAAGATGCTAAGATGATGTACAGAAATAGTTAAAATAAGAGACAATAGTAAAATAAAATTAAAACAGTAAAACTCCAAAATATGCCACAAAGAAGAAGAAAACAGGGAAACAGACAAAGTCCTCCATTAAAATCTTGGCAAACAGAAATTATTTGAGCCAGTGCTGAAAAAAATGCCATGCTGGTACTAGCTTAATTTTCAAGAGGTGGTTTTCGTTCCTACCCTGCACAACTGATTAAAAAAAACAACCAAGTCTTTCCATCCCAAATATTGAGACATTTATAAGGCTGGGAGCTAAATTTGTATACAACTGAGCTGAAATGGAATTTTTACCTTCCTTGTCTCTGTTTCACAATTCTTTCCTCTCACCCTTTCCTCTTTCTTCATCTAATGCAATGTATTCTCAGGGTCTGGAATCATTTTTTTCTGGGAGAGGGTAGTGGCCAAGGGATTCTGGGAGTTGTAACACAAAAAAGTAAAAATTTCAAGTTCTGTCCATTCTGCAGTAGCTTCCTAGTACTATCCAGGAAGAGAGAAAAGTCAAAAGCTAAGGTGTTCCACATCAGGTCCAACACATCCTTCAGGGCTGAAAAGTCAAATGCAATCAAAATCAGAAAGAGAAAGAGAAAGGATTTGATAGTTGTGGGTTTTTCAGGCTGTTTGGACAGACAAGAGTTCTAACTCCTGTCCTCTGAAGATGCTGGCCACAGAAACTGGTGAAACAATATTAAGAAAAACCTCCAGAACATGGCCAGAGAGCCCAAAAAACCTACAACAAGGCTTTGAGAATACACAGAAAGGATTTGGTTTGTTCTCATATTATGTTTGAGACCAAGCAAAAACACATTCTATTTATTACAAGACAGTAATATTTATCTTATCCCATCTTATCTTATATTTCAGAACTGCTGGGTAGCTCAGTGGTTTAGGTATCTGGCTGTGGAGCCAGAGGTTGGGAGTTCAATTCCCCACTATGCCTCCTTGACAGAGGCTGGACTTCATAATCCATAGGGTCCCTTCCAGCTTTGCAGTTTTAAGATATTTTGGCCTTGGAGGAAATTTGGAAATATTTAAGAATACTAATGTGTAGTGTTTAAAAACACAGTCACTGTTGCTTTGTTGCATAGAGTGCCATCTACTAACTAATGGGTGGTTTATGTCTTTAGGCCTCTCTAAAGAAGACCCTTCAATTTTTTTAAGCACTCAGTCCATGGACCAAACTTTGCCCACCTCTGCTTTAACTTTGGATCTGATCCTTTGGAATCAACTAACCTGCTCTTTTGTGGTTGCTGTGTGCTTGGTTATCTTGTACCTTATGGAAAAGGTGCCTGTTTTGTGCACAGACATTTTGTGCAAAATGCAGGGAAAGCACCAACAACAGAGAGGTCAGCCTTACTGTCTTGTACTGGGGTTTAGATTCTTACGGAAATTACAGAATCTTCAACAGGCTATCTCACCATACCACTCTCATGCTTGCGCAGAGGTAAGATTTAAAAAACAACAATACATATCTAACAATTTGCCCAAATGTGTGTGTGCGTGCAAAAATCAATGAAGTTCTCTTTCCAAAAAGTCACCACCACTGACATCACCACCAGTGGGACAGAATCTCAGGCAGTAATAGTAGCCATGTTGGCAGAGAGATTTGCGGGCTCGTTATTCAAAAAAGTAACTTTTCCAGTTTCTAGATAAGATAAATCCTTGACAAAAAATGCATAAATAGTTCTCCCTGAGACTTCAAAGAAAAGCATTAGGTTCATATAAACATACATACAAGAGGTCTATTAGTCTGTTTTTAATTAAAGTCATGCCTCACTTTACGATTGCCCCGCATTACGATAAAACCGCATTACGACAATCTTTTTGTGATCGCAAAATGGGTTTTTTTCACTTTGCGATGATTGGTTCCCTGCTTCAGGAACCGATTCTTTGCAAAACGATGATTTTTAAACAGCTGATCGGTGGTTTCAAAATGGCCACTGGGTAAACAAAATGGCTCCCCGCTGTTTTCTGGGTTCTTCGCAAGACAGGCAGTGCAAACAGCTTATGGAGGATCTTCACTGGACAGTGAGTTTTGACTCCATTGGAATGCATTGAAGGGGTTTCAATGTTTTTTTTGTTTTTGTTTTTGTTTTGCTTTATGATGTTTTCACTTAACAGTGTTTTTCCTGGAGTGGATTATCGCCGTTAAGTGAGGCACCACTGTATTCTGCATATGATGGTGACATGGACAAAATGTTGTTCTTTGTTTTTAGTTAAAGAAGGAACTCCTAGCAAAGTAAAGGATTTTAAAGAACAGTTGCTCCCAGTGGCTCATATGAGTCTCTGGGATTGTGGTTCTGCCCTTCAAAATAGTGAAAACAAATCTTTGAAAGAATAGCGCAGGAGATTATATTTGTGTTGTGTCTCTTAGAGAGAGAAAGGGAACTTAGGACACAAAGCCATTTTAAAAGCAAAGGTTTTCAACTGATCAAGAAAAAAGAAATAGTTCAGGTTGCTGTTCCCGTGCTTTTAATAACATGCCCTGCAGAATTCAATGAGTTTCACAGCTTGGAGACAAGCATAGTCCCACAATGCCACTGTTTGCAGACCAAGACTTGAAAGGGCATTAAAAAGTTGGCAAACCTATACTACACGTCTATTTCCCTTTATTTTCACAGCCCATTCTCTTTTTCTCACAGACACAACCCGGAAAGAGTGTGACTCAGTTTCAGGGATTTAGGAAATTGATGAGGGGAGGCAGATATCAGAGGCTACATGTAATTTTGAGAAAAGTAGTGATAGAAAAAGAAGTTAGCATTAAAACCTACTAATTCAGGCAAGACTATTGGCATAATGGGAGCTTTTCTTTCAGTATCCTGCCATTGGAGGTAAACAAGCACAGACAAAGAGACACAGAGACACACCAGATCCCTCCTCCATCTATTAGTACTGTCTGCATCCAACTGTATTCATCCCTCCTACAACCAGGAACATGGCATGAAACCAACCTCATTCTATAGCACTAACGTGGCTAAAATAATGAAGAAAAAGGACTCCAGAGAGCTACAGGCAATTTTAAAAAGGAAGAAGAAAAGTCAAGCAAATGTCACATATATTTTTATGCTGTTAAGCTGTTCTTGGTATTACAATAGCTCCCAACACCTTCCCATGTTGTCTTTATCCAGGTAGGTCTTCTACTTGATATGTATCTAGGACTCGGGAATATAATCTTCCAAGTGAAACAATAATGATAATGATAATAATAATAATAATACAGTGGTGCCTCGACTTATGACCATCCTGACTTGTGACCAAATCGAGTTATGACTAGCTGTGGTTGCAAAATTTTGGTTTGACTTGCAACCGGAGCTTTGAGATATGATCAGAAAAAAGCGGGGAATTTAAACTGCTAACCGTTAGTCAGCGAAGAGGCTGCTTCTTTGTAGTTCCTTCGCCCCAGCGGTTAGAGAGTGTGCGTTCTGAGAGAGGCTTCAGACTGCCTAGTACTGCTGGAATGGGTTTGTTTGATTCGGGAAGGGGGTTATGTTTCTGTGCTTTGATGGGTCTTGCAGTGTAGCATTTTAGTCCTTGCTGGAATGTGTTTGTTTGTTTTAGACTCCAAACTTCCCCCCAAAGTTTTTTCTCTCTCTGTCCTCTCTCGTTTTGTTCATGAAGGCACAAATCTTTGTCTGAGGGGTTTGTGATGACCTTCTTTCTTTCCTCTTTTCCCCATTGTTCCCTCCCTCCCTCCTTTCTTGCCCCTTTTTTAACCTTTTAAAACAGCCAGAATGGATTAATCGTGTTTCATTGTATTACTATGGGAAATGGTGCTTTGAGTTACAACCAACTTGACCTACAACCATCATCCCGGAACGAATTAAGTTCACATCTCAAGGCACCATGGTACTTTGCTGTTGACTTCAACTTATAATGACACCCCCCCCAGGGTTTTCTTAGTACAAAGTATTTGTACGTGGTTTGCCATTCTCTTTTTCTAGGGACACTCTGGGACTGTGCAGCTTGTCCAAGGCTACACAGGCTGACTCTTCTGCCAGGAGACAAAGAGGGGTATCAACATCTCAGGCTCTGTCCCTGTAACCAGGTACATCACTCACACTGGGTTCTGTTTAGCAATATATGCAAAAGATCTTACATCTGTCTATGCAAAAGTGAACCTCACTGAGTAGGACTTCAGCATAAGACATGTTTTGAGGAGCCCTATTTGCTTGTGTCTTTTTTCACTCTACGTGTAACTGGCAAACATTCTACTGAGGTTTTTACACAATGTAATCACTTTGACTTTGGCTGTTGTTATTCAACTGATATCTAATTTATATGAGATCTAGAAGTAAGCTTGTAGTAAACAAGGCAACACAATAAAATAACAGCAACAACTGGGATGGGCATCAGGGGTTATAAAAGCAACAGAGCTGTTTTATGCTCTTCAGTAATAGAGGTTTGCTGATATTGATATACAACATGACTTCTTATGAATATACAGATCACACAAACACCTGGGCTATTATTCCACTACTAGCTCCACAGGATTACTTCCACCTCCCCTTGTTTTCTGTGCAGAATTACCAGGAAGAAATAGCAGCCTAGGATGCAGGTTAATTTCAAACAGATGTTCTTCCTGCAGCCTCTCCTGCTTTATACGAGGGAACATAAAGATGCCTTTTATGGACTCACTCTGGGCTCCTTTCAAAGAGACAGTAGGGTAGTACTTCTTTCGTTGTATACTATTCGTTGGTTTTATAAAAAACCCACTCAGTGTAAAAGGTCCCTCAGAGTGCTGACTTTTCTTTTATAAAGGAACACTTATTACATAAGGCAGTTGTGGAGGTTTGAAAATCTGTTTCTAATGAGGATTAACATGATAACATTTTGCCGGACTTTTTTTTTTTAATGCAGCCTTTATCTAAATAAAAATTTCCAGGTCTGTCTTATCACAGGCCCAGACTTTCTCTAAACATTTCTCTGTGATCTTTTTACCCTTTCTACCTTTCATTTTAATCCAAATTGTCTCATTGTGGTTGCCAAAAAAACCCCATGTCATTTCCTCCCTTAAAAGCAGCCTCTTTTTTCCTGTTATATTTTTTGTCTCCTGTTGTCATGTTGTTTCCTTGGGCCAATTTTTATTTTATTTTAATTTTTATTTAAGAGAAAGGGATATTTAATGGTATATTTCCTACTATCATAATGAGGCATCTAAATAAAAAGGCTTGCTCGTTTCAAAAGCTCCAAATTTGTGATTATAGTTTAGGTGGAACGAACTGATCGGCAAAGCGACATAACCGAGGTCAGATTTTGGTCAAGGACCAAATCTGGCAGTATGTTTCTGAGTCTTGTTGTGCAGCTTTAGAAACAGTCAGAATATTCAGCCTTAAAGAAGCACTGCATTGAATACATTATATGCAGTAGTTCTTTCACACATCATTTGCAAAATGTCATAAATATTATCTTTCTTTTTTAAGTAGGAAATCATGATTTTGGAATACAGGTAAGGTTGCCATGCTCCAAAGCCAGTTTTCACTTCATTTTTTGTATATAGATTGGGTAACCTACATACAGAATAAACATATATGCTGAATACATGCTTATGTTGAATTAAAAACGTATCTCTTTAAAAAAAAATTGGTAGAGGGGGGGAAAAAGATAGTGATGAGCTTTTTGGCTACGTTACTTCTGTGTGTTGTGTTTTTTTAAACAGATGTATCTATAATTCTGCTTGCAATGTTTATCATTATTAATGGAACATACATCTAATTTGTATTTAGACATGTGCAGTTGAAATGAAAAAGCTTCATCGGAGACCAAAGTGCTGGGAGTTTATGCTCCCCAGCCCTGAAGAAAATTTCTTGTCTTAGAGGAAGAGGAGTAAAGGTGGAGGCAGATGCAGCAGAGTTGTATAAAACCATGCATGATATGGAAAGTCTGGGTAGGCAGGGTTTTTTCCCCTAATACTAGAAGCTGAAGTCATCTGATGTACCTAAGTTTTATATGATTCACAGGGCAGACAATATGGTGGAGACACCACCACTCCATTAATATGAAAGAGCGCATGGACACAAGAAAAATTCTCAAAAATAAAAACTAACTTGTCTTATAGGTACTACATTACTATTTCTGGTTAATATGACAGATAGTTTATGGAATGTACCACCACAAGAGATAGTGATTACCACCAACTTGGATAGTTTTAAAAATTCAATTAGGCAAGTTCATGGAGAACAAGGCTATCTGTTGCTACTAGTCAGGATGGATGTATATAATCTCTTATTATAATAAGGTACTTATCAGACATAGTACACCCCTAAATACCTGTTACTGAAAGAGACTAGCCAATATTTTTGTTCTCAGTGAGAACATTACCCATTGCATTCTTCTTTGGCCTAGAACTTTAAAAACGTGTATGTATCTCTCTCTCTCTCTCTCTCTCTCTCTGTGTGTGTGTGTGTGTGTGTGTGTGTGTGTGTGTGTGTGTGTGTGTGTGTGTGTGTGTGTGTGTGTGTGTGTGTGTTTAAAGTTCTAGGCCGAAGAAGAATGCAATGGGTAATGTTCTCACTGAGAACTGGAGCTCAAGAATATTGGCTAGTCTCTTTCAGTATATAGCTTTTTATAATTTTTGTGTGCATTTCAAAACAAAATGTACAATAGGAAAAGTATTATGGAGTTAGAAGATGATAGGTGGGCACTTGGAGAAACAGAGCGAAATGGAAGATTATATGTATCTGTTTGTTGAGAACTTAAATGACAGGCAAAGTCTAGTAACACAGTTTATGTAAGAGTTATGAAGTGCTTGGTCGCCAAACTACCCAAACTATTTTTTTTTAAATAGGAAAAATACTTATTTTTGCCTGGAACCTTCTTTCCTTCACCTTTATCAGTACTGAAAATCTGCAGGCTCTACTAACTGAAGGGTAAAATAGACCGGTTTAAGCCACCAGCTGAGTTGTTGTGCTCTGCAGGCAATCACAATGAAAGGTGATGAAAGTGAGAGCAGAAGCTTCAGTTGTATTTAACAGATGTTAAAGCAGCCACTCAACCTGAAAATTATGCTTTGCTTTTCAAGATTAGGTGATGTGGGACAGGACTTTGGTGAAGATGGAAAATGTGCTCAATGAAATATGAAGGATGTTTCATTTCAGGCACAAACACCATATTTTTCTTATTTCTGTCCTACCAAAGGTTGGACATCATCACGCGGCTTCAACTTCAAATGTAGCACCTCTAGGGGGTGATGGTATGTTGCATCAGACGCAGTCTCCAAAGATCTTCAGCCAATAAGTTCTTCTCCTTCCTGGACTTCATTCCCTATTTATTTTAACTTTTATGATAATAATCTGTATTTTTCATTTCTCACCATGTGACCAAAGTATCTAGCAGTCTGAGTTGTGTGATTTGTGCTGCATGATTTCTTGGCTTTTTATCACTCACTTTAGTACTTCTTCATTAGCTATCTTCTCAATCCAAGAAATTCTGAGCATCCTCCAATCAAAGAGATAAAGTGGATGTGAAAATCATCTGCTCATTTGGCAGAATGCATATTTCAGGAAATCTGAAAGAAAGACCCAAAGCACACCAAGGAAACAATAGAGTCCCAAGTACAAATATGATAGATAAAATCTGCATGCATTGAACTAGCACAGGGTACTACTTGGTCACAGTGGGCCTAAACAAAGTTGCATATGACTGGTAGTCTGATTGAAGTCTCCTGTACAAGCAGCAAAGGAAAACATTATTTATTAGTCAGAAGGTTTTCCACATATTAGTTTGACTGGTTATTCATCACAATAGTGAATCCTACTTTTCGGACTGAAATTATTTCTGAGACAACAGTTGGAGGAGTCTAAGCAATGAGAGCTTTAGTCTTCCTCAGTGATGCCATTCAGTAGAAAGTCTATTTGGTGTCTTTTCCACACATTATCACGGAAAGCTTGTTAGGAGCAGGCAACTCTGCTTGGCAGCTCTAAATCACAAGAGGATGCTGATGCTCAGAAGCAAAGCAACCAGATATTTCTTGCCTTTAGTGCTAATTTGTCGTTTCGCTAACATTACAAGCAAGGAACAATTTCTTCCTTTGAAAACCTCTTTCTTTGTGGAGCATCAAAAGCCCTCTTGGAGCAAGCAGCTAGAGAGCAAATAAGTAAATCCATTTTAAAAAGACCCCATAAAATGTTGTGTTTAGTGTTTTTTCAATGCTCAGTAACAGGAATGTCACCTTTTTCTAAGTGAAGCCATTGTTACAGGTACTGGCTGAATAGCGTATTTAATCTTTGCCTATTTGTGCATCTACCTATCAATTCAGTACTTTCTAGGCTCTGTGGACATTGCTGTTGCAAGAACGCAGGGAATAAGGGCAATTTTGCATATCTCAAAATTAACTTATTCCATACTAAATTAACATACATGGACTGGCTAGACCAGTTTTTTATGCAACTTCCCAAATTAGGGGGAGAATATAGTAATACAGTTATTCTTTCCTCTATTAAAAACATTGTAAGCATGAAAGTTCGCTGATCAGGAGAACTACAAGACTGCCAATTGTCCTACCTTTATCACTAAAAGGCTGGATAATAAACCCATATCTCTGAAGGATCCATTCTTTAGCAAAGATTGGAGGCCAGCAAATATTTATAAGAAAAGCAAAAGTGTTCACTGCTATTGAAGGATAAAATGCTGAGAAATTCACCCACTCACTTATTTCAAACTCACAGTTTTTGTTGGGAGTTTAAAATACAATTACAGATTTGTCAGAAATGAAGCAATAGAAGATATTAATGAATTAAAATTGGGAAAACTCTAGGGATAGATGGATTAGGACTCAAGTATCATAAAACATTTGCAAAGATGTTGATACTAAAGCTGAAATCTTTGTTTAATAAAATAAGGGAAGGGAGAGAGATTCCATCATCCTGGAAATATTCATTAATGGTATTAATTCCAGAGCCTAATAAAGAATCTTTATAATAAATGCAATTTATTCTGAATACAGTATGTTGTTTTTGTGTGTACATTTTGGTGTAGTTTAGTAATTTTGTGTTATTAGATTTTTTTAAAAAAAATTAAAAAATTGATGTCAACAGATCTGACATAGAATAAGTCTGTGCTGATTGTTTTGGATTTGATCATTTCCGCTCTTAATGCACTGCTGAGCTATAGGCTAACTAATAAAAACTGATATGAAAAGTAGCCTCTCTGCCACCTACTACTGTGAAATGAACTGGATAGTTTAGGATCATGTATTAGGCACATTGAATGATATTCCACCAATTTTATAATGGCTTCACCACTTTCTTCATAATGTTCATTGCTGCAAATGTTTGTATGCTGTTGAATGTGAGTGCTTGGTTTTACATAGTAAACAGCTTCTTAAAGTACAGTAGAATGGTATATCAGGTAGTTTATAACTCAACATTATTATAGATGCAGCCAGTTCAGCCATCGATATTTCTATGTCATCTTCTTCAGTACAGTCCATTGAGAGACTTCTGCACTGTTCGTGGGACCTTCTGGCAACCAAGGACATTCCAGGAAAATTTGGTTGATGCTGATCACTTACTTTGTGAATTTCTTTGACACGGAAAATGTCACATTTCTGTTTAGAGAAAAGTGAAGTTAAGAGAATCTCTTTAGATGAAGGGATGTACTCTATATCAGGGGTCACCAACCCCCGGTCTGCAGACTGGCCCCGTTCAATGTCCTTGGAAGGACCAGGACACCAAGATAGATTTTTGAGGGTTGAAAGAATGTGTGAGCACTCCTGCCCACCGATATGCACACATGCACTCCCCGCCTACCCCACTGCACACATGCACAGATGCCTGCATGCACACCTGCCGCCCCTGCATGGACAGATGGATGCCTGCCACCCTACCCTCCCTGGTCCTTGGGAGTTTTAGATCTAAAGTTTTCAACTAAACTGATCCCTGGTGTCAAAAAGGTTGTGACCCACTGCTCTATATTAATAGAAATTAATGTCATAATGATTTTGTGGTCCGAATCCCAAGCCAGAATTAAGATTGCCAGAAGAAATATCAACAACCTCCGATATGCATGTGATACCATTCTGATGACAGAAAGTGAGGAGGAATTAAAGAACTTCTTAATGAGTGTGAAAGAGAAGAGCGCAAAAAATGGTCTGAAGCTCAACATAAAAAAAAATAAGATCATGGCCACTGATCCCATCACCTCCTGGCAAATACAAGGGGAAGAGATGGAGGCAGTGACAGATTTTACTTTCTTGGGCTCCATGTTCACTGCAGATGGTGACAGCAGCCACAAAATTAAAAAACACCTGCTTCTTGGGAGGAAAGCAATGACGAACCTAGACAGTATCTTAAAAAACAGAAACATCACCTTGCTGACAACGGTCAGCATAGTCAAAGCTATGGTTTTTCCTGTAGTGTTGTATCGAAGTGAGAGCTGGACCATAAAGAAAGCTGACTGCCGAAGAATTGATGCTTTTGAATTGTGGTGCTGGAGGAGACTCTTGAGAGTCCCCTGGACTGCAAGGAGAACAAACCTATCCATTTTGCAGCAAATCAACCCTGAGTGCTCACTGGAAGGACAGATCCTGAAGTTGAGGCTCCAATACTTTGGCCATCTCATGAGAAGAGAAGACTCCCTGGAAAAGACCCTGATGTTGGGAAAGTGTGAAGGCAAGAGGAGAAGGGGAGGACAGAGGATGAGATGGTTGGACAGTGTCATCAAAGCTACCAAAATGAATTTAACCCAACTCCGGGAGGCAGTGCAAGACAGGAGGGCCTGGCATTCTCTGGTCCATGGGGTCATGAAGAGTTGGACATGACTTAACGACTAAACAACAATAACAAAGGATCATTGAGTAATTTTGCTCATTAGCAAGTTTATAGTGCAACAGCTTGCTGTATGTAATTCCTCAGGGGACACCTAAGTGTACTCACAATGTTTTCCACTTTTCTGAGTGGGATTTCCTTCTTTGTCCACATCTTGCTGTGATTTTAAGTAGAGATTGTTGCATCAGGGATTCTACTGGTGTGATGTTTCTGCATGCAGACATACACAACTCTTGGTAAAATGCCACAAGATTGCTGTACAATCACAAGATTGCCTTTCTGTGAGCACACTAGTGATGTAGCAGGAGAGGAAAATCACAAGGAACTGAAGGAACTAAAGGTTGAGGCAATTGTGCACAGAATCCTAAAGTTTTAGATCTGGAAATAGCCTGGAACATTACCTGGTTCAGAGGTTGGCCATATGCTACTGATCTTTTGGGCTGTAGTTCCTGACATCTGTGACTGGATGGCTAGCTGACATAATAACTGAATGATCATGGTGGCTGGAGTGTTGATTTCCAGGCAAGGAACTGTGTGCCCTTTAGATTATTTGAATTGTAACCAGTGTAACTACCCACCGGCCATGATAGACCTGGCACATAGGCATTGTAATCTTGATCTAGTCCAACCCCTTCATCAATGAATGAACACATGTGATCTTGTCTGATTCTAGAAGTTAAAGAGTATAGAAACAACTAATCTCACATACAGAAAACTCTCTGGCAAGTTATGAGGATCTGTCTCTTTGTAGCCTGCTCAGCCCTTTGGAAAGCAAGAGCAGCGAAGGAGTAAACTTTTCACATAATCAACTATCACTTATGCTGTGTTGCATTTAGAAAAGGGCAGACCAAATAACACCATGATTAGCTCCTTTGTGTTCTGTTGTTTTCTCTGCCCTGTCCTGCCCTCTCTTCTGTTCTCTCTTCTTCTCTTCTCTTGTTTTTTTAAAGAAAGACAAAGTCAGAGAAAGATTGGCATTTACAATTTGCTTCTTCACACCAGGATGCAAAGGATTTCAATCAACATGTTACGGTCCAGAAAACAATTTCCTTCCAAGAACAACCTCAGAGGAATCCTTTCAATGATAAATATTTCACAACTTCCACAAGTGGAAGCCAGTGAGGGATAGAAATTGATGCCGTGCTCAGCCAACACATTTGGCAAGTAAAACACCAGTGCACAATAGAAAAGCCTCTGTTTTCTTTGTCTTCTGTCTTCGTGCTTTTCTGCATAGAGCAGCTTTGAACCCGGCTGTGGGCCATATTAACTTGAATTTATGAGAGTTCTTATTTAACACAACTGGAGATTTCCCTTTCTCAGGGTGGAGGAAGCTGCTGTTCTTCCAGTGTAAAAACAATTCATGTTGTTGTTTTGCTCAAATCTGCAGATTTCTTCAAATTTAGGATGAGAATTTTTTTAATAGAATTTTTTAAAAATTAATTTGACAGAAGAAAATGAAACAGAAAGATCTATCCCTCTAGGACAGCAGTTCCCCACCCTGGGTCTCCAGATGTTCTTGGACTACAACTCCCAGAAACCTTCACGACTAGCTGTGCTAACCAGGATTTCTGGGAGTTGCAGTCTAAGAACATCTGGCACCCCAAGGTTGGGAATCACTTCCCCGGGATAATCTTAAGTTTTCTTTGTAGTCCTATACACCTTGTGATGAAATTATGGTTGTCTATTGTTATTATTACTATTTTCTGATAGGCTTCTTATTTTCAAAGGCTACATGGCAGCCAATTGCCATGTGATCCTACCCATACATTAAAGTGCTGAGCATTGCTAGTTGCACAGCACAAGTTAGAAAATTCTTACACTTACAAACACGTTCAAAATTCTGCAGCCTTATCAGTTTTGGCAGTTTTGACTTAATGAGATGCCTCAGTGAGGAATTTGTTGTCTCAAGCTTCCTTGCCATCTGGTAGGAACAAAACACTTTTCACCATTTACTTTCCTTCTAATTTGTGCAGCATATACCTGCAGGGGAGAAAAAGGAAAACACTTCTGTCTTTCTCCCTTTCAAAATAAACGCAGATGTGCTGGCTGATTGTGAGAAAACCACAAACAAGTCAGTTCAAGGCCTGAAATTACTGAGTGCCCTTAAAGCTATGGCACACACTGTTTGCGTGTGTGTGAAGAAGAAAAAAATCACAACCATTACTAGAGTAATTCAAAAATCTCAAGAAATTTAAGCCAGTTATTTCAGGAAATGGGAAATCCCACCAGTGCAAGTGTGGATTTTTTTTTTTTAAAAAAAGTGGATTTACACCTTTAGTGCAAATAAGAATTTTATTTGATTCTATTTTGGTGAGAAATTGTCAAAATCCACATATTTCTTTATAGCTGGAATGGAAGAAAGTTAAGACAAAAATCTTCTTGTGTACCTAGTCTGCTATAAGAGAAATTTTGTAACTTGCAGTAGCAAGTTGTTGTTGAATAACAAATCTCCACTCAGATTCCTGGCCATGTGTCAAGCCATCCAATTGTCATACAATGAGATATTCAAGGGAGAACTTATTAGTTAGCTCCGATTTACCACTGTGGGATGTGCCATTTCCCTTATGTTGGCATAGCTATGCAAGAGGATTCTGTTGTTTAATGGCGTGACAGATTCATATATCCTTTCTTCCAAGGCAAGTTCTTGAAAAACTTTCCTTTATCTGTGTAAGCCACCTTCTTATGACAGAAAGGAAAAGACCTGGGAAGTATCAAACACTCATGCTAAAGTTGCAGTGTCTACAAGAGAACCAAGGACCAATGGTAACATACTGTAATCTGTTTTTCAAAAAAACAAAAAACAAACTCTCAAACCCTCCCAATTACTTTCAGGCAGTCCAGCATTGCACACAGAAGTTTCCATAAGGCATCTCTACAAATCCTCCCAAGGTTAGGCCTAATCGATCTTCCATCTTGGAGTGTAACCAAGAATCCTTCTCAACTAAAGATAATTAAAAGGGTTGGACAAAAGGTTGTTTTTTACCCAATTTATCGCCCACTTTCATACAAGACAGAAAGCAACAGGGGTCAAAAGAAAGAAGATCCACTCCGGTCATTGAAAACCATAATGCAAAATGAGTTTCCAAAACACACCCAGCCCTGGCTCACTTTCTATTGAATCAAGCATCCCATTTTGCTTTGGAACAAAACTTATTCACTCGTTCACCATTTCACAGTAAACCAGAAAGCAAATGACCATTATACACTGCTAGCCTCATATCTTTCGGCTCCAGACTGAAACATACATGTGGAACACGAGGATGGAACAAAGTTTGGGCAACTAAAAAGCATTTTTAATACAACTGATAATGTATGGGAAATGGAACTCCACGCCTACATCCAAAACGGTAGAAAACAAACATCTAAAGTTCAGTCAGTCCTTGGAGGAGGCCAGTCATGTTGGAGAAACAAAACAGTGAGATTATGAGTGAGATGTTTGATGTGTTTCATTATTCCTGGATTCAGGAAACTTATTTACAGACGTTTAGCTGACAAAGGCAGAGAGAGATGTTGGAGCTGATGTCTTTACACACAGCAGGATCCATGAAAAATGTGCTATAATATCTCCCCCTGGTGAAGAGATTGCATTTCATCTTCTCATGGATAAGACAGTAGCGGTAATGCATTACTTCACTGCCTCCTGTCTGCATTACAGCATTATAATTTATTTCAGCTTGAGAGGAGCGAAGCTCATGCAGTACACAGACAAAGCCCAAGCAACATGTCTGGAATAGGAGATACATCTGCTAGATTCAAAAAGGGGTGATTATCCATGAAATAGCTTACAGATAAACTAGTGGTTCTTACCCAGTGGTACATACAGCACTGAAAGAGTGCAGAAATAGGTTTGATGCATGTAGTTACTAAAACACTAAATTTATTATAACTACTACTACTTTACTACTAAATTACTAAAGCTTCAGTCTCCCTCAGTCCACATATCCTCCTGGAAGTAGGTTGTACCAATTCAATCTGCTACAGGTTATCCATCTTGATCTTTCAACATGCTAGTTGTAATTCCGGACACTCAGAGCAAGATCCAGTTGGATATAAACTGAATCCGAATAGTAGTAACACTCCACCAATCTAGTAATATGTGATCATTTGCTACAGCTATTGTTCAGGGAGTGATTGTTATGTAGAAATCACATAGCTTGCACTTCTGCAATGAGGTTATTGAAAATGTCAGACCACTGTCCAGTGGTCCCCAGAAGCCTTCAGCATTAGCTGTGCTGGCCAGGATTTCTGAGAGTTTGTAGTCCAAGAACATCTGGGGAACCACTGCACTAGTGGTTTGACATGTAGGGCTCTGGTTTCACTGTCTTGTTGTAATCCTTTGTTCTCTTGCCTACCACCTGATCATATGTTTCAGTTTCCTTCTAAATGAATGACTTCCTGGAGAAACAGTGAGTCTTCCACTGCTGTTATGATGGGAGTCAAGTTCTTTCACAGACTGATTTGTGTGATACAAGATAGTAAATAATAATATATAGTACAATAATAAATCTTAGAACTGTAGAGCTGGAAGGGACCCTAAGAATCATCAAATGCAGGCACTGCCAAGGAGGCACAGTGGGAAATCAGATCCCCAATCTTTACCTAAAGCACTGAACTGTCGAGCAGTTAAGGTTGAGAACCAAAGGCATAGACAACACTTGTTCTTGCTCCTTGGAACAATCATATTCACATGACAATTTTACATATACATGTCATGTGATTTGGGAGATACTCTTTTCACCACACTATGAGCAACATGGAAATCATAGATATTAAAATGGAGTAATATGTGTCTACTTGCCCACCTGCCTGCCTGTTTTGTTATATTTTACTGAATTCATATAGGTTTCCCTTCAGTTTTCAAAAATTGATCAAGGCTGATAGCAATTGGATCTTTTACAGGTCACTAATTCATAGAGTGCTGTAAATTGAAGTACCTTGGCAGCACATAACATCAGCAACAACAACCACACTCTCCATGAAACAGAAGTTTTCTAAGTGCATTTCCCAGAGAAAGCCTTTCTAAACTTTGGATTCCTAGATATAGTCTAATATTTCCCACCATCATCTCCAGCCAGCTTGGTCAGCATCCCATCCAAGAACATCTGTGGACTCTGGATTAGCTGTGGTTTATGTTCAATAGCCATCAGAGACATAAAGCAGAAGCAGCTACTGAAACAAGAGATGCATTGGCCCTTGGTACATCTGTACATAGAAGTGCATATTATAGATGAAAAGACCATGGATATAAGTGGGAATCATTTCACCATCTAGTAGACTATACCAGTATTCTGGTAGACTAATCCTGTACCCTGGATTTAACTGCAAGATTAAAAACAGGGAACTCTGAAGTGCTCAAAGTACCTAGGCATTTTTGGGGACGTGGTGGCGCTGTGGGCTAAACCGCAGAAGTCTGTGCTGCAGGGTCAGAAGATCATAAGTCATAAGATCGAATCCACACAACCGAGTGAGCTCCCGTCGCTTTGTCCCAACTCCTCACCAACCTAGCAGTTTGAAAGTGTGCAAATGCAAATAGATAAATAGGTACCACCTTGGTGGGAAGGTAAAATGGCGCTCCCTAGTCACGTTAGCCACGTGACCACAGAAACTGTCTTTGGACAAGCGCTGGCTTGAAAAACGAGATGAGCACCGTCCCCTAGAGTCGGACACGACTGGACTAAAAATGTCAATGGGAACCTTTACCTTTACCTAACAAGAAGAGGCAGCTATCTCAATGCACTGGTGCTGGAGACAGAAATGAGATGAGACACAGATGGTCCTTTATCCCATATCCACTGTCATTATCTGTCAGAAATATTCAAGACTGTCTTCCATCCTACCCCTCCTCCTCCAGGTGCTGCCTCCAAGTGAGAACCATTGGTGGCGGCAGAGCACTGAACTGTGGATCATGCTCGGTTCAGTGCTCTTTCTGTGCAGCCAGGAAACGAACCACAGCGAACCACCAAACCATCAGTTCATGCCCATATCTATGTCTAAATTAATTTGTTTCCTCAGTGTTATTCCTTCTATAATCATTTTGAAACCGTTCAGGATTGGGATGAAAAGCAAATCTAAAAGTTACTAAAACATATATAAAAATGGTATAAACATAAGTTAAATAACTAAACTGAATGAATGCTGCTAGGCACTAGCGTGAGCTCCTACAAGAAACTCCTTCTCTATCATCTTTTAACTGGCATGCAAAGACCTTTTCATTTAGTCAGGCCTTTGCTAGCTCATACAGAGAAGCTTTTTCCCAGCTGGGCATTCATATTTTCTTTTTATTTCTGCATTTTGATTTGTATTTTGATATGTGCTTTGTAGTTTGGTGTTTATTTATTTATGTGCCGGGTAGGTGGGGCTCGCCAGCCATGGAAGGCAGCCCATCTAGGAGAAGGAAAACTCCGATTTCAAACCTCCACTGCCTTGTGGCTATATCCACTCATGGAAAAGGCTTCAGGAGTTAACCTTGAGGCAAAATCCGGAGCTGGAGTCCCGAAGGCAGCATGTGTCGTTCTGCCAACTCCTGCGACATTGCTGGAACCAGTTGTATTGGCTCTTGCCTTTCCATTGGACCATTTCAGCAATGTGGAGAGGGGGGATCTGCTGCTTGGGTAACAGCCTATCCTCCATATTACCTTACCCAGGCTTCATGCTCTGGACACTCCTCGATTCAGAGCATGTTACCATAGTCTCTCGAGACTGAAGGATGCCTATGCCAGGATTTATGTTGAGGGCCAAATCAAAGCGCAATGAAAGACTGAACAAAGTTTTCAAAAAAAAAACACCCCAAAAACACGAGAAAATGCATCAAAATAATTTTTAAAAGCCAACATTCTTAGAAACAGATCAAGAATGAACTAAAAACCAGCTTTCTATTTTGCATGGCCTTTAAACACCAAAGGCCATGCAAAATAGGACAGTCTTAGCTACCCACAGAAGCTCATCAGGAATGAAATCAGCTTGTGTGGAAGATATTTGCTTTTATCACAGCTAGCTGTCTAGAGGGCCATTAGTTGGAAGATTCCTAAATATATGAACCTTTATTTATGTTGCTTTTTGACTTCATTTTCTTAACTTAATTACTTTGAAAACCAAAGTAACCTTTATCAATTTTGGTTCCCCCCCCCCATTTCTGAGGGCCTTGCAGGCTTTGTTTGTTTTTTGTCCCCCCCCCCCCCAAATTTCTGATGGATCTTGCAGGGTCTTTTTGCTTTTTTCTTGTCTTTTCTTTTTTCTATCTGTTTTTTCTTTTTGCATTTCCAAAGGGTCTTGCACATTTTGTTTGCTTTCTGCTTTGCTTTTTTTGCATTTCAGAAGGGTCTTGTAGTAGTAGTATACTTTATTACAGTCAAAGACCAGTAAAACCAAATCAATATAAAATAGATACATATAATTATTGTTTAGTAAAGTCAGGCAAGGTCTTGCGCGGTTTGTTTGCTTTTCTTTTTCTTTTTTTCCTTCAGCCAGAACGGATTAATCACATTTCTGATGGGTTTTGCATGGTTTGTTTGCTTTTTGCTTTGCTCTTTTTTGCATTTCTGAAGCGCCTTGCATGGTTTGTTTGCTTTTCTCCCCCCGCCCTTCAGTTGGAATGGATTAATCGCATTTCCAATGGGTCTTGCAGTGTTTTTTTTTGTTTGGGTGATTTTTTTTCTTCAGATGGAACTGATTAATTGTATTTCAATGCATTCCTATGGGAAATGGTGCTTCGACTTACGACCATTTCGAGTTACGACCGGAGTTCCAGAACCAATTAAGTTCATAAGTCAAGGCACCACTGTATTTCTTAAATAATGTAACTGTAAGAACCACTGGTCATCCTTGTTGTCCTCCTCCAGTTTGTCAGCATCCTTTTTAAAGTGTGGAGAAAGGAAGGATAAAAATCAATCAATCAAACAAGCAAAGCATTATGAGAACTGAAAGAAAACTCCCAAACAGGCCTGAGTACTGAGCATGCTCAGTGACTTTGGAATGCTAGCGCATTGTTGCCAGGGGAACAGAACAGGGAAACTGAATGGGGCAACTGTAAGAACCACTGTGAGGCACTTCATTTGTCAAATAAAGCTACAGGACAATCTTAGTTGCAGGCTCAAATTACATGTTATACTTTTTGCATTCACAAATAATTGCAGTCAGTTGAACTGAATCAGGAAGCCTAAATTTTGAGAGGTTTCATGTTCATAGATTATCCCTCGCATACACATGTAGGTTATCAAAAGGAAAAGTTGCTTTCCTTTGTTAATAAAAGTTTTCTTTCCTTTGTCAATAAAAATAGGTATGGGAGAGGTGAATTTCAGAAAACAAGCACCACTGAATAATGTAAACCTTACCTCTCTATGTGTGGTGGTCCCAATCCAGACCAGGGCTTTAGCAGTGAGAGACATCAGCTAAGAAATAAAAGCCCTTGGACCTGATTTCAGCTTTCAGGAAAAGCAACAGATGATACTCTTAGCATGATTTTAGAAGAGATGTTCCCTGAAGCAATGACCAATATTGTTTGTCCCACCATATGGCTTTCCTCTCTTACCCATCTCCCATTTAATGTGCTTTGTTTCAGCCCTCTGAGCCGATTGGTCCTTAGAAGGTAAACATGAACTTAAGTTGCAAGTTTGATTAAACATTTCCCTCTGAGGAAATCCCGTTGCAAGAGGGAAAATGGGTTTGTTGAAGAAATATATATCATCTGTAATGTCTTGTTTTGCCCAAAATGTATTGGTTGCCTCAGGAATTCTAAAATTCTGCTATGCACAGTAATTATTCCTGTGACTTCCTATGAGAAACCCATAAATTCAAAGTTATTGGAAAGTTCTGGATAGGTTCCAGGGATTAAGTTGGGATGCTACAACCTCCTTGATTGGCAGAATTATCTTTTTCTCTACCACCATCCTTAAAACTTTTCACTTATTAAAAAAAACCACCAAATTTTAACTTGCAATTCTTTATGTCTGGTGCAATATTGTTCAGTTTATGACACCCTTTTTTTAAATTGTTGTTAGAACCCTGCATTGGAGAGATGACATTTCCTGCTTCAAATGCTTAGAATTCCCAGGGGAAAAAAGAGGAAAGAAAATAAAAGTGTTTGTCTTTGTGTGAAGAGTACTGACACATTTTTGCCTTATCTGTATCATTTCTGGTCTCAATAGAAAACAGCAGGCATTCTGGCTGAAGTCCATTGGTGAAGCCATGGTGTTCCTAGATGGCTTTTTAAAAAGTCTGCATTCTCTGCCTGCCTATTTCTTCCCACTGAAGCCTATCAAAATGCCTGAGGTGGAGAGAAAATTAAAAGGAAACAAAGTGCTCTGGGGGAAATGAGTTTCCTGCCACACAATGGCTACCAATACAACAATAATAAAAAATGAAGGTAACATATGGAACATTCCAATAGGATACAGCAAGAAACCTAAGGTAATAAAAAGCACAGGAGAAAGGAATGCATTAATAGTTGTGTGTGCATAAGAATTAAAACACACTGTAGGGAAGAGGAGATGAATTTGGGTCTCTGGTTTCAGCAAACAATGGAAACAAAAGGCCTTGTGTTTGTTGCAGAGACTATAACAATGCCAATCTTGACATCTAGCAACATTCAAGCAATATTTTCCAATTTCTCTGGAGTCTGCCCTAAACAAATGATAGTGAAGAAGCTTCATAGATGCAGCAGGTATCAACTGGATGAATTTCCAGACCCATAGTACCTCGCCATTCAGGTGAAGAGCATTTTATGTCCGGTGAGAACCATCATCTTGAAAATGGATTAGGTTCCCTTTACACCGTGTTCTTGGGGAGGTCACAGAACATCATTCTTCTGATCCATTACCTCACCTTATTGGATGTGTGCTCTTTTGTCAGCCCTGTTGTTTCACTCTCCCTGTGCCATGCAGAGGATCACAGGAGAAAACACCTAGTAAATGTTTAGAGAGCAGATTAGGTCCCAAGTTCAAGTCTGAATCCCTATTAAAACAAACTTTTTCCCCAGAAATCCCAGAGTCGAGTCACCGGTGTGACTTCAGTCTGACTAGACAGCCAGTCCTGTGACTCAAATCCTCATCACTGCAGATAAGTGTTTTTCCAATGACAATTTTGCCTTACTTTGTTTGGCCCCTGAGGATCTATAAAAATATGTTTCAGTGCACACTTGACAAAAATCTGTTGAAACTGTAAATGATGAGATTTCGTAGCAATATTAAAATGTGTGTTGCTTTCCCCTGCCCTCCAGTGTTTCCCACTTCTCCTATTAATGCTGTGTTCTGGGAAATCCTTCACTGCTGTCTTTAAAAAGGGAGGGGCATCTTTTTAATCTCTAATATCCCAGTTTTGGTTGAGTCATTTGACTCTGGAAAGCAATCAAACCCAGGAGAAGGAGCAACTCATAGAAAGGTTAATGTTATGATGTTCCTGTGCTACTGCCTCCTAATTTTGAAATAAACCTGCTTTCTCATTTTCCAAGTCCTTCCTGGGAAAAGGTCTATAGTGAAACAAGAACTGCAAAGCCTGTGTTTTGATGGTGTAATAGTCAGCTCATTGTTTGTTCTTTTCCAAAAAGAAGTGTGTTTTTTTTTCAAAAAAAAAAACCCTCTTGACTGAAGCTGCCTCTTTAATAAGCTGAGACACAACTCCCCAGATGCAAATATGGCAGAAGTGTACACCAGCACATTCAAGATTAAACACATACTGTATTTCAGCATGAAGATCAGCTGAAGCTGGGCGCATTTCACTTTAAGTCTGTGTAAATTCATGGTTGAATGCTTTAAAAGAAATCATGATCAGAAATCAGGATGGTAAAATCATGCAAAAAGACAACACTCATTTTTATTTTCTGTAATGTTTCATTTACTTGTAAATGAAGAGGAAAGCACAAAACCATCGCTAATTGCACATTGTATTCATGATATATAACGATACACCTGAATTAAAAAGAATTCCAGAGAAAGGTATCAAAAAGAATCATACCATAGTCAACATCCTCTATTAGACAACTTGTAGATCTTCAAGGGCCAACCAAATGCATAATGAAGGAAACTGAAAGTTTGAGCGTCCCCAACAATTGGATATCTAACCTCTGTTTGACACCATCCATCAAAAGAAACCTGCTGTTCATGTAGGTTACTGGTCCCATTATAAAGCAGCTCTCACCAGCAAGATGTTCAGTGAACATCTAGACTTCTTTTCTCACCACTTCTCCAGGTACAAATTGGCATTTAATTTCATAGATTCAAAGAATTGGGAAGGTCTATGATGATCATTGGGTCCCACTTCCTTCTCAGTGCCAGAAATCTATCCAACCACTGCTTAAAAATCTCCAAAAAAGCAGAGTCTACTGCTGTCTGGCATAGTCCCAGTATTGAACAGCAGCTACCATGAGGATATGCTCCCTAATTTTTCTTATCATTTGAATTTATTAGTTTAGGTCCTATATCCTGAAGCAGAAAACTAGCCTCCTCCATTTTCCACGCATTGATGTAGGGGCAAAATTGAAAGTGCAATTGCTTATCACGACAGTGATCATAGCCAGTTTCTCCTCCATGAGAAAAGATCTGCAGCAAGGCTGGCCTTTGTTAATGAACAAAGAGCATTTATTTTGTAAAGTTAACAACTCCTAATTGACTGTTCACAATCAAAGCACTCTCAGATTTTCACATTCCAATATGCTATTCCTGGGAAAATCAATTTCTCACCCAGCAACAGTGAGGATTTTAGGTAAATTGAAGGGAACAGGGAGTCCTGAGGCCGGGGGTGCATGTGGTAGCATAGTCCCCACTCCTGAGTGTAAGGAAAATTTCAAGGCCTGAGCAGAACAAAATGTATTAATGAGCAGGCATGGTGAACAGGTGTGTAGTAATGCTGAGTCATGATGACTCTTGAGTGCTGACTCATACATGATGTAATGTCTAATATGATTGGCCACAGGCGGATGTGCATAAGTATATATGTGAACCTGTACAGTAGATGTATCTTCCTGTTCTATGATGAATGTTATCCTGTTATGCTGCCAGACTGCATTGCTGTATATATCCTGTAAATACATGCTGGTGTTGGGAGAAGCTGCCTGTGTGTGTGTGATTTATTTGGACTTCCTGGACTGGACATTACTCTGCTGATTCTATTGAATTTCTGTGATTTTGCGCGAACACTGAGAAAGTCTCAGTATTTTGCCTGTGGGAGCCCCACCTCCACTGTACCATTGCTTCCTTTGAAATAGCCTTTCATAAATTTGAAGATGACTACTATATCACCCTTCAGTCGTCTCTTCTCCAAGCTAAACCTATCACATCCGCTTATCTATTCCTCATGTCCAGACGTTGAAAAAGATACCTTAAGGACATTGGATCCTACCATTTACGTCCAAGCTATCTTTCTGCTGTTTTACCCTGGGCAGCTTGGGGTTGCTTACCTCTACTAGCAGGTGAAAGAGTGGCAATAAAATAAAATAAAATAAAATATTACATTTATGATGTACATACTTTGCTGCATCCTGTTTTTGCTACCAAGGAACTCCCATTCAGATTTTCTGTCTCAAGCAGCTTGAAAAAAAAACCTGAAACACTATGAGGCCCTTTCACGACAACAAAGGTATATTTTGCTATCGGTCCATGGACAACTACACATGGTTCATTGCATACCTATTTTTGTCCTTTAAACAACCCTGTAAGTTAGGATAAGAGGTAACAAATGGTCCAAAGTTAATGCCAAAATATCCATGTGAAAGCAGACAGAGACAATGTTATTTGGGGGGGGCACAGTTTCCCCCAAATCCCTTAACCAGCAAAGCAAGTACCTTTATTGGTTTGAGAATTTCCAGAACTGTAGATTAAAAAAAGAGATTCTTTTTTGGTTTAATCTCTGTTGAAGGACCCTTTTCAGAACAAAGGAGAAAACATCCTTTTGTACATTCACCAGAACTGAAGGGAATGAAATAAATCACCTTATCTGATTCCACTTCAGGCAAAGAGCAAAATATATCAGATCGGATCCGGGTGGCCCACTTTATCCACTTGAAATCCGTTGGATAGGACCCTGCTGATTCTCAGTCTTAACACTTCAAAAAGCACCCAGGGGGTGGTGGGAGTGCTTTCCCGGATTGTCAGCCAGGCAACATTATTCTGTAAAGTATGTTGAGTTTTCTCCACCCACCTTGCTTTCCCATTCAATTAGTCCTCGTCTCTTAGCTGAAGTAATGTGAGTCGATCTGATCACAGCGGGAGCCGGTTACTTCTGCAACAATCCAGTTCTTAATTCAGAATAAGGAAGATTGCCTTAGTGGCATAGGAGAGCTGCAATCAGTCTTCATTGGCTCAAGTTTGAAAGGCCAAGATACAACCCTAATTCATTAAGTGCAGTTTACCATTATGTATGTGTCTTCTAGTATATGATTTTGAATAGGCTTCTGCTTTCTGCTTCCAAACTTCTGGAAACTTGAGTTAAAACTGGAAGTGTATTTAATGTATTTTATCCCACTCTTCCTCTTCCCACTCTTGCATGGGCAGATGTTTGTTTGTTTGTTTGTTAGACTAATATACCACCTCTTTAGTACAATGCAATGCACTGAATAACTTTATAACAGTAGCAGTAAATGGCATATGCTATAAAATACAGTGCATAATAAAGAAGTTAAAATAGTAAGCAAATAAAAACAAATGGCACCAGCAAAAAATTCTCAATAAAACAGCAGGACTTGAGATGTCAATTGCGGAGTGTGGAAGGCCTCCCTGAACAGCAGTGTTTTAAGTTGCCTTCTGAATATTAACAGGGAGAGGACCAGGTGTAGCTCCACCAGGAACTGGTACCACAATGTCGGTGCCATCGTAAAGAAGGCCTGACCTCTTGTAGATGAATTACAGGCCTCTCCCATCAGGGTGGCTACCTGCAGGAGCATAGCCTGGGAGGATCTGGTGGGTCAGGTAGATGACATTGGAGAAAGATGCTCCAACAGCCAGCACGGTACCAAATTGTGAAGGACTTTGTACATATCAGAATATTACACATGGTTGTCACATATCACTTTTGCCACTGAAACAGCCCTATAGATTACCATGAGCAGCTGCAATTGGTCCCAAGGTCATTCAGAAAGCTCCATGGCAAAACAGAAATCTGGCCTTCTGTTTCCATGATCTTGAAAGACCAATGTCTTTCCCACAACTGTGCTACAATTCATTCTTATAACCTCTCAAAAAAGTTTCAGAATGGGGATGGGAAAATGTTCATTTGATTTGCTGTCGAATGCAAACGTATTGCATTTGGTATTTCTAAAGCAATATGCAAACTGAAATTCATTTACCCAGCCAAATTCATTCTTTATCAAATTTTATAATATAACTCCCTAAAAGGCGGATTTTGTGACAAATGTCCCTTCCCCCTGCAGAGAAAGGTATATTTAGATGCATAAACTAGGGGAGGTATATGCAAAAGTATTCATGACAATAATGTAAAACATTTGAATGTTTGTGTTCAGCAAAATTATGCATAAAAATGATTGCATGGACAAAAATATGCCCAAATATGTATCTAATAAAATCATAGGATAATGGAGTTGGAAGGGAACTATAAGGTCATGAAGTTCAACCTCCTGCTCAGTCAAAGTATATCTGACAGCTGGTTGTCTAACTTTATCTTGAATGCCTCCAGTATAGAAGTGCTCATTACCTCCTAAGGTAATTGGTTCCTTTATTGTACTGCTCTAACAGGAAGTTTTTCTTATTCAACTGAAATCTGGCTTTCTGTAATTTGAGCCCATTCTTATGTGTCATGCACAACAATAGATCCTGCCCTCCTTTGTATGACAACCTATATATTTGACAGATATTTGAAGAGTTCTATCATATTCTAGTCTTCCTTTCACAAGGCTAAACATGCACATTTCTTTAAGTCTTTTCACATAGGGCTTGGTTTCCAGTCCCCTGGTCATCCTTGTCGTCCTCCTCCAGTTTGTCAGCATCCTTTTTAAAGTGTGGAGAAAGGAGGGATAAAAATTAATCAATCAAACAAGCAAGCAAAGCATTATGAGAACTGAAGGAAAACTCCCAAACAGGACTGAGTACTGAGCATGCTCAGTGACCGTGGAATGCTAGCGCATTGTTGCCACGGGAACAGAACGGGGAAACTGAATGGGGCATCCATGAGTGTTCCAGTTCAAGAGATTTGAAGCAAGGATGACTGCATTCGTTGTGGAAATGGGGAAACATGTGTCATTGTACTTTCATCATTCTGCCCAGATGTCAATCAGACATTCCAGCATTTAGCATGAAGGACTGAAGAGACACTTGGAAACACATTTGATTGGAATGTGTCTCTGTAATTGCAAGTGCCACTTTATATGTTTGCCTTGGATATTTGAAGGTTAGATTGGCATCCTGGTGTCAACATTTGAAAATGACACTGGGAGAAGCTGGGAGGTATGACTTGCATGGCCACGGAGACAGCAGCCATGAAATTAAAAGACACCTGCTTCTTGGGAGGAAAGTGATGACAAACCTAGACAGCATCTTAAAAAGCAGAGACATCACCTTGCCAACAAAAGTCCGCATAGCCAAAGCTATGGTTTTTCCTGTAGTGATGAATGGAGGTGAAAGCTGGACCATAAAGAAAGCTGACCACCGAAGAATTGAGGCCTTTGAATTGTTGTGCGGGAGGAGGTTCTTGAGAGTCCCCTGGACTGCAAGGAGAACAAACCTATCAATTCTGAAAGAAATCAAACCTGAGTGCTCACTGGAAGGACAGATCCTGAAGCTGAGGTTCCAATACTTTGGCCATACTTTGGAGAAGACCCTGATGTTGGGAAAGAGCAAAAGCAAGAGGAGAAGGGCACGACAGAGGACGAGATGGTTGGACAGTTTCATCAAAGCTACCAACATGAATTTGACACAACTCCGGGAGGCAGTGGAAGACAGGAGGGCCTGGAGTGCTCTGGTCCATGGGGTCACGAAGAGTTGGACATGACTAAATGATTAAAAAACAATGACGATGACTTGCATGCATCCCTCATTGCAGATATAGCTTGCTCTTCTTTCAGACTTCACACTTGTAAAATTGTCAATGTTTATGGTAAACCAAAAGGAAAAATGATAAAATGAGCAAAATTAAGGTCACAGAGTTTTGCTCATCCCATTTGTTATCTCAAAATGAACTGACATAGAAAATCAGATTTCAGCATTAGGGCTCTCCAAAGCAACAAGGGCTTACCATTTTTCCTTCTTCCTTTATAAACTCTTTCCAATGTCTTACAATGAGCTTGGACAGTCACAGATTTAATGTTTGGAAACTGAGAATTTTGAAAAGGTAAAACAAGTTCCGTATAGTCACAGAACAATACTCACATTCTAGAAAAACATTTAACCCCATCCAAACATTCTTCTAACAACATACAATACAAGTTGCAGCTGCTGAGTCCATTTACACATCTTTTGCAAATGGAGAGTTATTAGCCTTCTTGATGACTTTAGGTTCACTGGCGTCTTTGTTCAGTTATCTTTATTATGAGAGATGAAGGAATTATGGTGAAATGTGATGAATGATCTGTGATCAACTGAATGATAATAGTGTTTAAAGTTCTTGAAAAACTAAAGAGCAAGGAACAAATAATGCTTTTGAGAAAAAGAGAAGAGGAGCACCTTCTATACATTGAATTAAATGCAGCAAAGTTACAAGTAGTGAAACAGGAATTGCTGTATACCTGATATTTGAGAAGTTTATATAGGTCCTTAGGGGAAAGTTGAAGAAAATACAGCTTCTTCCACTGATCTACGTGGAATCATTTCAACAAATTTCCTGTAAGAGGAGTGAACTTAGGAAAGACTTTTTAAAAGATAAATCCTATTAAATGCATTATTTTCCCCAAGAGGGCTTTTACATTTGTAATCTTTCAAGTATCATCTTTCTATTGTGATTAATGTAACACATCAAAACATTGTTATTTGGTTTGGGTGCCTGACAAAGCACCCGACTAGTTATTTCCCATGAAAAACATTCTTTAAAGAATGTCTGGTCAACAGAGCCTTTTCAGTTATTTTATTTAAAACAGAAGCAAACAATTCAGAATTTTAGACAATAGACATATCAATGTTTTCATCCTACATGTTGATTTTAAGGGAATTAATCTGAGCATACCTGTGGTTTGGATCATGGCCCTAGGACAGTTTCTTAATCAAAAGATTGGGTCTTTTTGATTATTCATTTATGTTTGAAATGATATAATAAATGCTAGAACTGGCCTCAATTTTGCTCACAAAAATTTCTCAGCTCAAATACAACTCACTGCATGGAGAAATAAGAGTTATTTTAAGGAGCTCAAGAATTTAGCTTGTCTTCTTCACATGCTACGGGTCTGCAACTAGTGAGGTAAATTATGTCACTTTTCATCCTCATGCAGCAAACCAGAAATCACACTATATTTTCTCCTCATGGTGAGAGACAAACTTTAAAAATTGGTCCCTGGGAGAATTTTGGGCACTCTAAAATGACAGGTCTTGTTTTGTGCAAATACTGCCTGGTGCATCAAGAAACCTCATTGGAAAAAATGGCCAAGCACTGCAAGATTTTTCATTCTTACTTAAGAGCAAAACATCCAAACATTTTTGCTCTGAACAGTAGCAGCATTAGCAAAAACCTTGGTTTTGCACAAAAAAATTGCATTATACATTTTAAAAACTTGTGTTTTGTATAAAACACATGTTTTTTTATGCAAAATGCAAGAGCCAGCATTCTGTTCAACATTTGTTCCTGCAGAGTTTGAACTGTGGATCCTGTGAAACTAGATTATACAGTGGCATAACCTAGTCACACAATCCTTCCTGACTGGTGCCTCACCAGATAGCTATGGTAGCTTGAATAGATTTTATCTCCATAGAGAACATTCTAAAGAGAGGAGATTCCTGCTTGCATGTGGTCACTCCACACACGCAAGAGTCTCAGTTTTCCAGGGCTCTACCTGTGATATGCAGACCTTACATGTGACAAGGACCTTTTTAATCTTCAGACATTGTTCTCCATGTGGAAAAAAGTGGCAGTGATTCGTGGAGTGGCTAGGACAAAAATGAAGTAAGTAGCTACTGAATAAATAGATCTAGAACCTTCTTTAAACCCTGGTTGATTAGGAAACCTTGATTAGTGTTGTGCTGCGGTGGTGGCACTGCAGGCTAAACCGCAGAAGCCTTTGTGTGCTGCAGGGTCAGAAAACCAGCAGTCGTAAGATCGAATCCACGCGACGGAGTGAGCTCCCATCGCTTTGTCCCAGCTCCTCACCAACCTAGCAGTTAGAAAGCATGTAAATGCGAGTAGATAAATAGGTACTGTGACAAACCCAGACCCACTGGGATCTGCCACACGTTAACTAAGCTGCCACCAACCATTCCCTATAAGAAGTCACACAGACCAGGGATGGATTTTCAACAAATAAAAGAATAAGGTTTATTTAAATACAACACACAGGGAAAATAAAAGGATTATGTGATTAAGATATAGTAACGTGGCTTAGTTTCACTCATACATGCATACAGTTTGGTTCACACAGAACACTTAACTTGAAGCACAGACCCTGAACCTATCAGTTCTGGCTAACCAACAGACACCTGAACCTATCAGGTTGGTACTCTGACACACAGTAGTACCCTGTCTGTCACACAGACTCCCACACCAGCTTCTTCTTCCCAGCTGCTGCTTCTTGTCTGTTTCTTCACATCCCAGCGTCTCAACTTCTCCACACACGCATCACATATATATACAGTACAGCCCCTCCTCCTGATGTCCCGCCTTCCACTCCCCATAGGATGGAACTTTCCCTCCAAACCCATGACAGACAGGTAACATCAGTGCTGTATGTAACACCTCCCCTCTTTATAAGTTGTTTTGTAGGGGGAAAGCTAAGGTGCTTTTTCCCAAAAAACAACCTGGATAAAACACACAACAACAGTTATACATACCATATCATACTTACTTATACTTACATTCTAAGTTAACCATATCAATTAGGCATTTAAACATTTACCATATACATTACATCAAGTTACCTTTATTCATACAAACCAAATTCAAAAAAACCAGGTACATTTAACCTTTTGTCATCAATATATATACATAGTCCATGTTCTTTCGCCGTCTTCATTCTTCAGGTCTTCTTGACAAGGCGTCAGCAACACAGTTCACTGACCCTCTGACCACCTTCACTTCAAAGTCATAGTCCTGTAGGTTTAAAGCCCACCTCATAAGTTTGCTATTGTGGGTTTTCATTGTCTTTAACCATTGCAATGGTGAATGGTCAGTGCACAGAACAAAATGTCTTCCCCAGATGTAAGGCTTGGCCTTCTAGATCGCGTAGACTATGGCCAAACACTCCTTCTCCACGGTTGCCAAATGTCTCTCACCTTTTTGGAGTTTCCTACTCAGGTAGGACACTGGATGCTGGTCACCATTCTCATCCTCCTGGCACAGAACTGCTCCTACCCCGCTGTTAGACGCATCGGTGTAGATGATGAACTCCCGGTCGAAGTCTGGAGCACGCAGGACTGGATGGTTGATGAGCGCCTGCTTCAACCTCTGGAACGCCTCCTCACAGTCGCTGGTCCACGGGATGCGGTCATCAGCCTCCTTCCTCGTCAGATCGGTCAGCGGAGCCGCAATCTCGCTAAACCTCGGGATGAACTTTCTGTAGTAGCCCACAAACCCAAGAAATGATTTGACTTTTTTCTTGGTGTTGGGTCTAGGCCAATCACGAACAGCTTCTATTTTGGCCTCCAGGGGTTTTATCACGCCTCCCCCTACCATGTGACCCAAGCACTTTACTTCTGGGCTACCCAGCTGCAGTTTGTTCCCTCTGCAAGGCCTAGGCCAAAGCACTTCCTCCCCTGGGTTTAAGTGCCTCTCCCTGCCTTCCTGGTCATCCCAATCTTTCTTTTTGACCTTTTGAGCTTGCAGGGTCTCTGCTGCTAGCTCTAGGTTTCTGTTTAGGTCATTCCTTAAGGTGTATATGTATGTCACAACGTCTTGTGGGTCATCCTGGGTGATCTGCTCCCAATTTTGTTTGATCAAATCAAGGGGCCCTTTCACCCTTCTCCCAAATAAAAGTTCAAATGGACTGAACCCGGTACTGGCTTGTGGCACTGATCGATAAGCGAACAAAAGGGATTGCAGCTTCTGGTCCCAATTGTTTGGATTCTCTGCCAAGTAAGCCCTAATCATGCACATTAGAGTCCCATTGAACTTCTCAGTTAACCCATTACTTTCAGGATGATAGGCAGTGGTTTCCTTGTGCTTAATTCCACAGATTTGCCATAAGCGTTTCATGAGCTTTGATGTGAACGATGCGCCCAAATCTGTGATTATTTCTGAGGCAAATCCCATCCTGGACATATACCCCACCAAGGCATCTGCCACTGTGTTAGTTTCAATGTTAGTCAAGGGTATGGCTTCAGGGTACCTCGTGGCATGGTCCACAATGGTGAGAATGAACCTGTTCCCCCTCTTTGTGGCCTTGGGCAAAGGTCCCACAATATCCACCCCTATGCATTTGAACGGAGTGTCAATCACAGGCAAAGGGCACAACTTTGCTTTGGTCCTGTCGCGGCTATTCCCCTGCCTTTGACACACATCACATTGTTTACAGAACTCCCTGATCTGCTTCCCTATGTCAGGCCAGTAAAAATTCTGTGTGATTCTCTGCTGTGTTTTGTTCACCCCTAAGTGCGCAGCAAACATGTCAGAGTGCCCCCTTTGTAAGATCATGGGGCGATACTTTTCAGGTACCACCAGCTGACTTCTGATCCCATCTCCCCCTTTTGAGATATTCCTCAGGGTCTCTCTATATAAAATCCCCTTTTTCTCCAGAAATCTCACTGGGGTTTCAGGTGTTAGCTGGGCGTCTGTCACCTGTTCAAAACACTTTTGGAGAGTGGCGTCTGCCTTTTGCTCTTGTCCAAATCTGCTGTCTGTGGTTAAGGTTTCCACCACAGTTTCTGAACTCCCCTCTGCTTCCGTCTCTGGCTCATCATTACCCCCCTGAACTGTCCCCGTGGTGGCTTGTGAGCGTGTAATCACTAGCACCCGTTTCACATGTTCAGCCAGGTCATTTCCCACAAGCACGGCTGCTGGCAGAGTCGATGAAATTGCTAGCCGCCAAACTCCCCTCCAGCCTTGAAAGTTGACAGGTACCTCCGCGACTGGCAGTGAGATCACCTGCCCCTCAATCCCTGCCACCTTCATGCTCTCATTTGGGATCACATATTCCCTAGGAATAATATCTGGATGGCACAGGGTCACCTGAGAACAAGTGTCCCGCAGCCCCCGATACTGACGGTCAAGTATTCCTACGTCCACCCCTGCTGTCTCAAACAACTGAGAATCTGTTCTCACCAGTAGGCAGCGCCTGACCTCTACAAGAGGACCATTTTCCTCAGCCTGATCAGCAGATGTAGCTGTTCCAGATTGAGTAGCCATGGCAACAGGCTCCCTCAGTGACAATGAGCCTTGCTCTTTCTGGACACAGAACACAGCTTTTGGCTTGGTCCCACTCGAATCCTGAGGCACAATTCCTTTTAGCTGCTTTAATTTCTCACACTCTGAGATTAGATGGCCCTTTCCCTGACAGAAATAACATTTTCTGGTGTATTTTGAGTCTCTCTCATCTTGTTTTGGTTTTCCCTCCAAAATCTGAGGTCTTAGTTTCATGTCTGAGGGCTTCCCTTCACCATGGGCCCCTCCCCCTTGCTGGCTTTTCCCTGGTCCCTGAGAGTACTTGCTGTAGGTTTCTTTGGGTTTACCTACAGATTTCCCCTCACCCAAGGGCTTTCTTATTTGGGAAATAAAATCTGCGATCTCGGCTGCTTCTGCCACAGATTTTGGTTTCCTTTCCCTCACCTGGAATTTCAGTTCCCCATGCAGGACTGAATAGAACTGTTCCAGGGCTATCAAGTCTTTAAGCTGCTGGTAGGTCTCTGTCCCCTCCTGAGATAGCCATTTCTCTAGCAGCCTCACCAATTGAGCCCCCACTTGGGTAAAAGTCTGCTCTGGTTTCTTTGTGAGGGACCTGAATCTTTGCCTCAGCTGTTCCGCATTTATCCCATGTCTTGCAAACACCAGTTTTTTAAACTCTGCAAAATCTCTCATCAGTTCCTGTGGCATCTCTGAATAAACCTCAGCCAGGCTACCACTGATTAAAGATCGCATGATGGTCATCTTCTCAGTTTCCCTCACTGAGAAGTCCACAAACGCTCTTTCCACTAAGGAAAAGAACACCTCAGGACAATCTCCCTTGTGGTACACAGGGAATTTCTTCAGGTCAGCCTTAGACAATTGGCCTCCCTCGGAATCCCTATTGTTATTATTGTTCTGATTCATCAGTTCCAATTTTCTTAATTCAAACGCCATTTTCTCTCTCTCCAATCTTTCTTCTCTTTCCATTTTCTCTCTCTCTATTCTTTCTTCTCTTTCCATTTTCTCTATTTCAAACTGCCTTTGTTTCTCTCTTTCCTCCATTCTTTCTCTCTCTAATCTTTCCTCCATTTCCCTCACCCTCAGTTCATGCTGTTGGGCTAGGAGCAATTTTCTGAGTTCTGGGTTCTGCTCTCCTGTGCTGTCACCCTGCACTGAGCCAAATTCATCCTCAGAACCTTGGTCTACCTGGGGGTCTTTCACTTCACCCATTTCTGCCATTTGGCTTCGAGTCAAGGGCATAATCCCCCCCCCCCCAGAACAGGCTGCTTTAAAAAGTCAAGCCTCAAAATAAAATGACCACTTTTTTTTCCTTTTGCCTCAGAACCAGCTTTCCCTATAGATTGCTGCTGTCCTTCAGCACTACTTGCAACTGTAGCGAGTTAGAGTCTACCCCCCTCTGCTGGGCCTCTCAGCAGGCAGGCTAGATCACTGCTGTTTCACAGTTTTGCCTCAGCTTTTTTCCCGCCAAAACAGGCTGCCTCAGAGCACCCTAATCTAGTCTCCCCAGTTGGCACGTTCTTCCACTAGCGCACCTCCCCGTGAGGTACACCTAGAAGATTACCTACGCGCCTCAGATTGTCCCTGACTAGACCCCCCTTGCTCTGGGCACACTTGCCACGGCTTTGCTGGACCGCTGGACAACTGGACCAGTCGTATCCCACACGCTGGACACCAATCAATGTGACAAACCCAGACCCACTGGGATCTGCCACACGTTAACTAAGCTGCCACCAACCATTCCCTATAAGAAGTCACACAGACCAGGGATGGATTTTCAACAAATAAAAGAATAAGGTTTATTTAAATACAACACACAGGGAAAATAAAAGGATTATGTGATTAAGATATAGTAACGTGGCTTAGTTTCACTCATACATGCATACAGTTTGGTTCACACAGAACGCTTAACTTGAAGCACAGACCCTGAACCTATCAGTTCTGGCTAACCAACAGACACCTGAACCTATCAGGTTGGTACTCTGACACACAGTAGTACCCTGTCTGTCACACAGACTCCCACACCAGCTTCTTCTTCCCAGCTGCTGCTTCTTGTCTGTTTCTTCACATCCCAGCGTCTCAACTTCTCCACACACGCATCACATATATATACAGTACAGCCCCTCCTCCTGATGTCCCGCCTTCCACTCCCCATAGGATGGAACTTTCCCTCCAAACCCATGACAGACAGGTAACATCAGTGCTGTATGTAACAGGTACCACCTCGGTGGGAAGGTAAACAGTGTTCCGTGTATAGCCGCGCTGGCCACGTGACAACGGAAACTGTCTTCGGACAAACGCTGGCTCTATGGCTTGGAAACGGGGATAAACACCGCCCCCTAGAGTCGAACACGACTGACTAAAATGTCAAGGGGAACCTTTACTTTTACCTTAAACACAAAGCACATGCAGATAGCAAAAGGTTGAATGTGAGGGAGGAAATTCAGATCAAGGAATGTAAGAAAAAAATAAAGCAGGAGCTCAGACCCAACTCACAATCTTGCAAGCATAAATAAGAGTTGCCTCATCCTAACAGCAAACCACAAAACTGTAGTTCCAGTGACAGAAACCATGAAATTATCCTACCCACCCAAGAAGAAAATTATGTGTTTTGTGGTGCTTTCTACAAGAGAATGAGTACAAGAACAATTTGAGCAGATGGTAACCAAAATTGCTTCATAGGTGTTTAAGAATAGATATTTAAGGATTAAAGGAGATGTTTATATGTTTTTAAATGAGCAACCAGTCATTTTTTGTTTGTTTTGTGCATATGTGCACTTTGTCTTTCAAAGAAAAAAGGGCACTAGTTTTGTGCAGAGGTAGTCTGTAAATTAACAAAGAACTTGACATGGAAACATAGCACTACTTTGTCTCATTGTGATCTATGGGTATGGAATCCTGTGTTTGAAAAAGCTTTGCTTAGATATCTCAGTCTAAAATAATTAGACTGAAGAATTTTGTAAATATTCTTACGCAGGACTACATTCTAAATCTTCAAGGGAAAAGAAATTAATTTTATGAGTATTCACATTCCCATAGGAATTTGAAGTGAGAACACAGAGGAAGATTCTCTTCCAAATTATGTAAGGATAAGTAGAATTTGTAAGGAGCTCTTAGTAAATTATCTCCTTCAAAGATTTTTCTAAAATTCATCTTTTGACACATTCATCTATAAAAATAAATCTAATCCATGCATTGTCAGTAAAATTTAAACTAGCCATTGGGGAAATTTTTTTTCCTAGTTAAAAATATGTAAAATGTTTGATACCAGGTTTAACAGGTCTTGTTTAAATTGTGGCACTTAAGTCTTTTTGATCCTAGTGTGTTCCAGTTGGGGGCCCAAAGCACTGATATGTGGCTTGATTAAAAACATAAACCAGGAAGGGAGACCTGAAGACATTTGACTGCTGAAAGCTAAATGGCTCCATGATTTATTGTTGACATGCCGTTCCAGCCAGAAATCCAGAATCAGGTTTACTCTACTCAGGTTGGAATGTGGGTGGGCCTCTTGCAAAACAATCCCCATGGTGCAGACCCTTGACCCAAGTAATTGTTTCACCATGACAGTAAGGAGGTACAAAATAATTATTTAAGGCCGCAGTCCCACATGCACGTACTTGGGAATGAGATCTCACTTGGACCTTTTTCATGGCAAATATTCTCTGGAAAGAGATTCTACCAGGAGTTTATGAGGCCCATCTTTTTTGGGCTTCTGGAAAGCTATGGTGACTCACCTGTTTTTGTTGGCTTCCATTTGTAAGTGAAGCTTTCCTTGCACTGCACTTTTTTTGGCTGGAGCTTTCATGGTTGTAGGAAAGGATTTTGGTAGTTTTAATTCTGGAATTCGGTACTTTCATTGATTTTGACCATTTAATTGTAGTACTGTCTTGGGAGAATTCTACTGTTGAAGGCAGCTTACAAATAATGCAAAGATTGGACAGGAATACAACTGTAGGTTCTGTGGCTGATATTTTTTCCTATTTTAAATGCACAATAAGTCTTGAGCCTTAAAAAACACTCAGGTATAATAAAATAAGTAAACTTCAGTTATATTAGAAGTGCTTTTTTTTCAATCCGTGAAGGGAGAAATATGGGAGAAATGATACTGTGAAGTAGGTGGAATGATGTTTAGTGAATCTTGAGAAAGTCTGCCAGATTTCCAACATCCACCACTGGATCCAGTTCAGAGTCTGGCCTTTCTCACAACAAAAACATGCTGATCACCCTATCTCCTGAAAAAAGACAAAAGCTGTTCCCACAGCTATCAATACTCAACTATCCAACAAACAGCAACAGAGCATGGACAGAGTTCCTACTCCAGTCCTCTGAAGATGCCGGCCACAGAGACTGGCGAAACGTCAGGAAGAACAACCTTCAGAATATGACCAAAGAGCCCAAAAAACCCACAACAACCATTCTCCCATATACGTATTAAATAGCTTAATGTGTGTAGGGGCATCAGGCTACACATTCTGACCCTGCCCATATGATGGTCTGTGCACTGTCCCTGGTCCCTCAGTTACTGACCTTGTCATGTTGAGTGGTAAAGCCTGAAGGGATGTTCAGAGTATCTTCATTTGAAATCAACTAGAATACCCTGAGTGATTGGGGCCCTACAAGTGAATGCCCGCAGACCAGTCCTTCAGGCTTGGGACAGTAAAAATGAGTGGATTAAGAAGTCAGGACTGGTATTCAAGAGAATGTATGTGAGATGGCTGGCAATCTATATTAGATAACATAGAATTTCTATGGGAGAACATCTAAAGAGGGCTTCCAAACGCATCATTTCTGAAGTGAATTCTTTAGCTCTGGACAAATAACCAGGTCATTTGACACTTAAAAGTCTACCACATTAGTTATAACTATAGTTTTCATAAGTAAAAGCATCCTATGAAGTTGGTAGAGACCACCTAAAATTATAATGTGTAGTTACACCTGTGGCAGGCAAATGGTGCAACTCACAGTAGTTTCTCACTACCAATTGGTGAGCCCCTACTTGGATTTTAAAGTTCACTGCACACCGATTCACCAGAGTGGCACATGCATGAAAATCTAAGCAACCTTAGCAAATCTAAGCCACAGTGAGTTATACTGTTTGCCGTCCACAAGTATATCTATGTGATAGGATTTTGGCCAACTTGTGATACAATTTTCCCCTATTGTTTACTTATAAAGCAGAGTCTATTCAGGCTTTAAGAAAGTATTCTATTGGTGATGAAGGGAGCACATTAGCACATTAGCCTCAACACTTTCCTCATGTAACAACCCTTGTTTTCCATGTTCTGGCTCATGTGTAACCCCTTCAGTGTTACAATAGGATCTCTTCTTTAGACACATTGTTTTGTGTAAGGAAAGCAATAACAAAAGGGGTGGAACTAGTATGGTAGTTCATGATACATGCATGGTAGGGGCTGAAGAAAAAGATGAGAAGGGGCCGGGGAAATCAAATAGGAAAGATCTGATTACTCTCTTGAGGCAGTAGCATAATCAGAGGCTACTTCTTTCTAAAGTCCCATCTCCCATGTCTTATTTTAATAAATAGATATTTCTGCTTCCTTCCCATTCTAATTCTTTCCTAAGATGTGTTGGCTAGATAGCTCAGTGATTTAGGTATCTTGCTGCTGAGCTAGAGGCTGGGGTTCCCCACTGTGTCTCTTGTGAGTGGAGCCAGCCTGTGTGGCCTTGGGCAACCTGCACAGTCCCAGGGCACCCCAAGAAGAAGGGAATGGGAAACCACTTCTGGGTATTATCTACCTGGAAAACCCTGAAAATTGTCACGATGCATCAGAATTGAATTGATGGCACATTTATTATTATTATTATTATTATTATTATTATTATTATTATTATTATTATTATTATTATTATTATTATTATTATTATTATTATTATTATTATTATTATTATTATTATTATTATTATTATTATTATTATTCCCAAAATGGCAACAATCTTCCTCCATAAAGGTTTGAGCTGACTCACAGTGCGCTTGGGCCAGTACTTCTCCATCAGGAAAAGAAGGAAGGGGGACCTTGAGAGAAGAGGATCACACCAGAACATCAGCGCAAGAAATAGGTGACAAAAGGAGTTTAAAAAAGAAAAACAGGAGTGCGCTTTTGTTTCACTTTCTGATTAAGAAAAATTGTGGCACTTGGCTGTGTCATTGTCTCTGCTAAAAATGTAAGTCCTTTCCCCAAGAAGGATATAAATGCATAAAGTATCCCCCCCCCATGTGCCCTTTTCCTGAGTCAATAATGGAGCGTGAAAGTTGAGGAGGCGCCTTCTGCCCAGCTCTACTGGTCAAGAAGTCTGTTCATAAAGGAAACTACCATCCTTGTGGCAGAAAATGAGATCACGATCAGATTTCTAAAATCCACAGATGTGGATAAATACACGTATACATGCCAGCATGCTTTTCATTAGTAAACAACCTTTCTAAAAGTCTCACTAGGGCAGTTCTTGCAAGATGGCTTTTATCAAATGCAACTCTTAAAGAGCATTTTGACACAACAATATTTGACAGAATTACAATATACAAATTTTTGCAAAAGCTAGAGGGAATATCAATAGCCTGTTCTTCAGAAGAATAGTCTACTTAGATCAAACTGAATGCGAGCATAAAATGTGTTATTTCAAACACACCCCACTTAAGAATCATAATAGATATTTTGCATGTATGAGTGTGTTTTTTTAAAAAAAAAATAAAAACTTAGAATGTTAGAAATATTAACTGAAGCTGACAATCATGTTTGAAGTGGACATTATCACATTGATATCCTGCTTTTGTTCATTTTTTAACAATAAAATCAGAAAGAGAATCTGGGCTGAGAACAGAAACCAGAGTTCAGGTTCAATGTATGTCTGGACTCCTTCCTCTGTCTTTGAAGAACACACAAGATGAATTTGTAGCTACTTCGACTGTGGTGGCCAGAAACCAGGCAATTGTCTGATTTTTCCATTGTTTCTGGCATGTTGTGAGCATTCTGTAGTTCACGATGCATGCCATATTTTGTTCTGGACCTGGATTTTGTTCTTTTCTTTTAAATTCTACCTTACATTGCTGCTGTTTCTCAGTGATAGTTATCACCACCACCATCATCATTGTCGTCATCATCTTCATTTCTTTAACCATTATTCAATGGATGAATCTGTCCATTTCTATTTGTCCCACATTCAGATGCCTTAAATCTCATGTTCTCTCCATCTTAAGTAGGAGGAAGTTTGTTTGTTGTTTAGTCATTAAGTCGTGTCCGACTCTTCATGACCCCATGGACCAGAGCACACCAGGCCCTCCTATCTTCCACTGCCTCCCGGAGTTTGGGTCAAATTCATGTTGGTAGCTTCAGTGACACTGTCCAGCCATCTCGTCCTCTGTCGTTCCCTTCTCCTCTTGCCTTCACACTTTCCCAACATCAAGGTCTTTTCCAGGGAGTCTTCTCCTCTCATGAGATGGCCAAAGTATTGGAGCCTCAGCTTCAGGATCTGTCCTTCCAGTGAACACTCAGGGTTGATTTCCTTTAGAATTGATAGGTTTGTTTTCCTTGCAGTCCAGGGGATTCTCAAGAGCCTCCTCCAGCACCACAATGCAAAAGCATCAATTCTTCGGTGGTCAGCCTTCTTTATGGTCCAACTCTGTTAAGGTATATAATTTTTATATAGCCTGAACATAATATGTGTGTGTGCAGAACAAGATTGAGATGACGTCATTCCTTCATCCCTGGCTGATGCAATTCAATGCAATATGAAGATTGCCACACCTGTGTGCATGAAGTCACCTTAGACGGGATTGGACCAGACTGATGCCAGAATTGTATTTAAGAAATGAACTCTGTACAGTCTTTCTCTTCTCCTGTGTACTGATGTCTGCATGTCATGCTGCCGGTTTGAATACTGAATACTGAAGTGCTGTATGTATGTATATCCTGTATATATTTTGTAAATACACTGCTGAAAAGAAGAAGCTGTTGTGTGCGTTTATCTGCTCTTTACTCTGCGAGAGACAAGATAAAGTCACAGACGCACACTCCCTTAACAGAGGTTATGGGCCCAGCAACGTTCCGCTGCGCTGCAAACGTGAGTAAATAAGTAAATGAAAGAGGAGGAGAGCCTAAGCAGCAGTGATAGTGAAACCAGTTCGTCTGTAAACCCGGGGAAGGGAAGGATACAGAGAGCTGCAAGGATGGCATACAGCACGGGAGGAAATATAGGTGGCCTGGCCATAAATAGACTGAATGAAAATAATTATAGAACGTGGGCAATTAAAGCGGAGATGTTGTTGAGAAAGGAATCTCTGTTTCACTACGTTACAGCCCCCCCAGTGCAGCCCAGTGAGGAGGAAGAGGCAGAGCATGAGAGAGCTCTAGCCACGATCATTTTGGCCATTGAAGATTCGCTTCTGACCCACATTCAAGGACTGACAACAGCAAAAGCAGTCTGGGATAAACTAAAAGGCATTTATCAGAGGGAGACGACAGGCACAAAGATTTCTCTTACCAGGAGGTTGTTCCAATGCAGGATGAAACAGGATGAATGTGCTTCGGAACACTTAAAAAATATGAAGGACATGTTTAATCAACTGCAATTAATGAATGTTGTCTTCCCTCAGGAACAGCGCGTTTATATTTTACTAAGTTCTCTGAATGACGATTACTCCATGCTAGTAACAAGTTTGGAAAGCATGCCAGAAACAGAGCTTTCAGAAGAATATGTGACAAACAGAATTCTCCAGGAGGAACAGCATTTAAAACAGAGAATGCTGAACAAAAAGGCAAGCCACGTGCGTGCTGACCACGAGAGACAGAGATACGCTGATGGCAGCGTGCCCAGGAGGCGGGCGGACGGAGAACAAAGAGGAAGGGTGATGATGACGAAAGCCTGTTTCCTCTGCGGATCCACCAATCACCTGCAACGGAACTGTGACAAAAGCGGAAGTCCTCCAAGCAACAGAGAAGGCAGGAAGAAGGTCTCCAAACGGTTTCAACAAAGAAACGACATGAGGCCGGTCTCCTTGGTTACCAGAGGAACGAGGGACAAGATTCCCGGCAGCCACTCAGTGGGGTGGCTCATTGACTCGGGGGCTGTAGTGCATTTGACTAATAATAGGGATCTCTTTTGTCTTTTAGATGAAACCAGCCTCAGAAGTGTGATGATGGCAAATTCACAAGAGACGGCCGTTGAAGGACAAGGAACTGTTTACATTCCTTCGTTGAATACTGAGATAAGTGGGGTATTTTACGCTCCTGAATTGTCGTTTAATATAATAAGTGTATCAGCGTTGGCTGAGCAAGGGTTCACTGTCACTTTTGAGAAACAGGAGTGTATAATTAAGAAAAATGGTAAAATAGTTGCAAAAGTGAAGCAAGAAAATAATTTGTACATGTTAAAGAGCCAGACACATGAAAGTGCACATGTGATACATACAAACAAACCACAACATGATAACTGTATACATTTACTGCATAGGAGGCTGGGTCATGTAAATTTTAGATCATTACAGAAAATGGAACATTTTGCCAGGGATGTAAACATAAAGGAATGCAAAAATTACTTGGACTGTAATGTCTGTAAAAGTAGCAAGACAAATGTGGCCCCAAAAGGGAGGAAAAGTGACAGAGTCACAACCAGGCCATTTGAATTAGTTCATGCAGATTTAATGGGACCATTTCCTCCATCATTAGGAGGAGCGAAATATGCAATGGTTCTAGTGGATGATTTTACAAGGTTTTCATATTGTTATACACTAAGATCTAAAACAGAAGTGTTTGATACATTTAGAAAATGGTTATTTTTAGTAGAGAGGAGATTTGACCACAAGGTGGCGCAGTTGCAAACGGATCGAGGTACGGAGTTTACAAACACTAGGTTTCAAAGATGGTTAGAAAGTCTGGGAATTAGACATAGAAAAACGAGCCCATATAGCCCATTTCAGAATGGTGTTGCTGAGAGACGCAACAGAGTGTTACAAGAGATGAAAAATGCATTGTTGGCAGACTCTGGGTTGCGTCACGGTCTGTGGAGTGAAGCGATACTAACCTCTAACTTTTTGGTTAACAGAATTTATTCTTCCTCGATAGATGACACACCATATTTCTTGTTATACGGTAAGAAACCATGTTTAAAATATTTGAGGGTGTTTGGATGCACGGCTTGGGTGCATATCCCGAAACAACTCAGAAGAAAAGGTAAAAATAAAACAAGAAAAATGACATTTGTAGGGTATGAACCCAATTCAAAGGCATACCGGTTTTTTGATGGGGATAGAAGTGTGATAATCTCTAGGTCAGCCAGTTTTAATGAAGGGGAAAACTGGGACCAAGTACACGCAAACTCACAGTTATACATCCCTCTACACGAAAGAAAAAGTCAATTAAGACAGACAGGAACACTTAAGCAAGGCATGGAGTCCTGTGCTGATGATGAAGAAGGAGGAGCTACTACAGATGATGAAGAAGAAGAAGAAAAAGAAGGTAGTGATGAGGAAGGACACGAAGAGGAGGAAGCACATACTAGTAGTCAGATAGAAACACACACAAATTCACATGGTCCCAGGAGGTCCCAGAGGGCAAATAAGGGTGTGCCACCCAGTAGATTTGGAGTGAATGGTATTACAGTGTGTAATGTTTATATTGAGCCCAGAAATTATAAAGATGTTTTGAAGCTTCCTGATTATGAGAAGAATAAGTGGTTAGAGGCCATGGAGGAGGAGATGAATTCCATGAAGGAACATCACGTGTTCACTGAAACCAAACTACCACCAGAGCATAAGGTAATAGGTAGTAAGTGGGTGTTCAAAAGAAAATTGCAAAATGACGGAAACTACAGATATAAAGCAAGGTTGGTTGCACAAGGTTTTACACAGAAAAGGTTTATACATTATGATGAGATATTTTCCCCGACAGTTAGGTCTGAAACATTGAGAACAACGCTTGCCTTTGCTGTCAGTAAAAATTATGTAATTTACCACTACGATATAACAACTGCATACTTAAATGCAGACTTAAAGGAAGAGTTATATATGGCAAAAGCACCAGGTTTTGAGGGTACTAAACCAGAACTAGTGTACAGGCTAAACAAGGCAATTTATGGTTTGAAACAATCTGCTAAAAATTGGAATGATTGTTTACACCAAGTTTTGATGAAACTAGGATACAAGAACGGTCTAGCAGACCCTTGTTTATATACCAAGAAAGTTGGGAATGATTTAAATATTCTTCTGGCGTATGTTGATGACCTATGTTTTGTAGCAAAAGATCAAAGACAAGTAGAGTTGTTTGAAAAACAATTAAAAAAGGAATTCAAATTTAAAAATCTAGGACCAATACAAAATTATCTGGGTGTACAAATAAAGAAAACAGAACATGGACTTGAATTAAGTCAAGAACACAAAATAAAACAAATGTTAGAAAAATATTGTATGGGAGAGTGCAAGAATGTGAGTACTCCCATGACAGTGGATTTTCAAAAGAAAGATGAAATAAGTAAAGATTTTGAAAATAGAGATTTATATCACTCAGCAATAGGGAGCCTAATGTATCTAGCGAACTGGACGCGCCCGGACATAGCCGCGTCAGTAAACATACTCAGTAGATATATAGAAAAACCTAGTGAAAAACACTGGCAAGGATTAAAAAGGATTTTTAGATACCTAAAGGGAACATATAATTATCATCTAACTTTGCAACCATCAAAAAATTTAAAACTGTCAGCTTATGTGGATAGTGACTGGGCCAACGATGAAAAAGACAGAAAATCTATGACTGGATTTGTCATAAAATTTGGAAGTAATATAGTTGGTTGGAAATCACGAAAGCAGAATTCTGTAGCAATCTCAACTTCTGAAGCAGAGTTTGCTGCTTTGTCAGATTTATGCTCTGAATTAATCTGGTACAAACAGTTAACAAAAGACTTAAAGTGTAAAACAGATAATGCAATAAAAGTAATGGAAGATAATACCACTTGTATACAAATGGCCAAAACAGATAGAGTAAAAAACAGGAGCAAACATGTTGATATTAAATATCATAACGTAAGGGAAGCTGTAAAAGGAAAACTAATTGAATTAGAATATTGTAAGACTGAAGAAAATATTGCAGACATATTGACTAAACCGTTGTGTGCTCAAAAGCATGAAATGTGTATAGATGCATTGGGAATGTGTAATGGGTTCAGGCAATTTAAAAATTAGGAGGAGTGTTAAGGTATATAATTTTTATATAGCCTGAACATAATATGTGTGTGTGCAGAACAAGATTGAGATGACGTCATTCCTTCATCCCTGGCTGATGCAATTCAATGCAATATGAAGATTGCCACACCTGTGTGCATGAAGTCACCTTAGACGGGATTGGACCAGACTGATGCCAGAATTGTATTTAAGAAATGAACTCTGTACAGTCTTTCTCTTCTCCTGTGTACTGATGTCTGCATGTCATGCTGCCGGTTTGAATACTGAATACTGAAGTGCTGTATGTATGTATATCCTGTATATATTTTGTAAATACACTGCTGAAAAGAAGAAGCTGTTGTGTGCGTTTATCTGCTCTTTACTCTGCGAGAGACAAGATAAAGTCACAGACGCACACTCCCTTAACAAACTCTCACTTCCATACTGGAAAAACAAGGAAGTTTGCATACGTTGATAAATAAAAATAAAATAAAATTGAAACAAATTTATTACCCAAGTTTATTGCTTGCCCCTTTCTCTTATTCCTTCATGGCTCCTCCTATAAAGAAAGAGAGTTGAGGATACTTACCATTTGCTGTAACTGTCACACTTATGAAACAGGTAGGGAAAGGGACAAAATTGCTCTGGAAAAACCCTCTGTCTGGATCATAAGGCAGAATAATTTACCTTGGTGTTTCGGTTTCAGCCACCAAATAGAATCCCTCTGATCCCAATGCCATGCCTATTCACTCTCCAGCAGGTCCAGTGCACTTATTCAATGAGGTTCCCTCACAAGCAACGATGACTAGGACTGCAGCCTGGGTCTCCTTTCTCCTCATTTACTTCGAAGTGAGAGCTAGGCCACATGTAGTTCATAGGCCCTATTCAGCTCACTCACCATTTTGTTCCTACTTCCACTTCATTTCCTGCCATGCTGCCGAATTCTGATGGCACAGCAGCAAACTGCAAGCATTTTCATTTGAAAACAAGATGCCTAAAAAGTGAATCTCTTTTAAAACAAGGTTTACGGGCTTCAATGCTTTGTTTTCAAGGGAGATTCAGGGAGATCAAAGGTCAATAGCGGACACAATGGCCCTTGAAATTGCCTGTCTCTCACCTAACAGTTGCCTCCTTACCTGAAAACAGGAAGACTAATTATTGGATGGACTCCAATACCAAGAAAGATCTTTCTTGAGGTATGCATGTCCATTAGGTTCTTTTTTCTTGATGTAGAAATTGGAAGTGGCAGGTGAGACAGAAGAGAAGTTAGATACATAAAGCCTTAGCTTGCCACTAGGGTAGGATTTTGGCAGACTCCCAAAACGTCTTTCAAATGTACTCGTATGTCCTGTATTCTGAGGATTTGGAAAGACTTTTCCACTGCTTAATCCTAAGAGTGTTGCTTGTTGAGTAATCCAGTCAAATGCAGTAGCAAAGCTATCGACACTAATATTACTTCTTTTGAATTGTTGATCTCGGAGAACTGAATAGGTTGTACAACAGTATTATTTAAGAAACTGCTTTAAGTATTTCAGTCATTTTTTTTTCTTGGACAGGGCAACATAATATATTTCATAAGAAGAATTTATCATTCTCTGAAAAAAAAATACTTATTCCCTTTAAGCATGTGTGTGTGTGTGTGTGCACGCATGTGCATATGTACATGTGTACATGTTGCTGTCATACACATATAGTTTTCCAAGTGCATTGCTTCATATCTTACATGCACAACTAAACCTTTCAAATGCTGATCCAGACCTGATTCAAACTGAGTGACCTCAACATATGTTTATGTCAGATCAGTGTGTTTTCTAAATCATTGAGTTGAGATCCAGATTGAATCTTGTGTTCAGTCTAAAACTGCTTGCATTGCTAAGCTCAGTAGAGAATATCCAAAAAAAATCCAAATATACCAATTTCCCTTTCCAATTTATCTTCTTTTTCCACAGAAGATGGAATCTAAATAATCTATGCGCCAGCTTGAATGGAAGTTCTGAAACTTTGCAGCTCATTGGATGAGCATCTGTCAGAAATTATTTAGGGAGAGATATTCTGCCGTGGAAGGGGGCTAGACTTGATGACTTCTGCCATTCTTCTGGCACTAGTCTTCTATGATTCCATGATTTGCAAAACTTTGAATATCCATGATGATTCGTTTCAGCCTTATACAATATCATTCAAAAATGTGCATCCTCAGAAGGAAGAAAATGCCTTCAGAACTAAAATGTGTTGTGTGGTATGCATTGCCTTACAAGCAGCAAGAACTTAAGTGTCCTTTGATCGATGTGTTATCAAAATCCAGTGGAAATGCACCACTTGCAATACTTTACCATTTGTATGCTATTTCCCCCACCAACCGTAGTGGTGGGTAACCAGTAAATCACCTGAAGTTTTACTTACAGAGGAAGTTCCCTATCAGACAGTCACCATTATAGAGTTTCCTCCTTTTCACATACAGTGGTGCCTCGCTTGACGAGGATAATTCGTTCCATTCAAATCGCTGTTAAGTGAAATCCTCGTCAAGCGAAATTAAAAAACCCATTGAAATGCATTGAAAATCGGTTCAATGCATTCCAATGGGTGAAATACCTGCTTGTTTTGCGAAGATCCTCCATATGGCGGCTATTTTCCAGTGCCTGTAAAGTGAGGAATCCATCCTAAAGCACAGTGGGGAGCCATTTTAGAGCCGCCGATCAGCTGTTTAAAAATTGTCATCTAGCGAAAAATTGGTTCCCAAAGCAGGGAACCGATCATCATTAAGTGAATTTTCCCCACAGGAACATCATTTTGCAATTGCAACAGCAATCGCAAAAACTTCATCATAAAGCAGATTTGTCGTTTAACAAGGTAATTGTTAAGCGAGGCACCACTGTACTTGAAAAGTATATGAAAATCAGTTGCGTGTGGAGGGCTATTGTGAACAGAACTGTTTCATACGTAAGAAACAAAATATTAAACACAATGTGCTTCTATGGAAAATGTCAGCCAGCTTATATCACAGCATTCAGTGCTTTTATCTTGACCCCAAATTTTGTTCAAGGTCTGCTGATCTTTAAAATCTCCCCTGCTCCCTCTTACAACATATTACCCTTGAAGTCAATGACAATTTTTTGTTTTTATATTCAGGGTTTCCTTTCAAGAGCTGTAGAAGGCTAACTAAGCATGCCTCATAAAAGCTAGTCATTTATGATGATTGTTATAGTAAGTCTTGTGAGGGAGTTCAGAAACAAGCTTGTAAAGGGCTTGATAGAAATCATATGAGCTTGTGTGTGTAGAGGTAAAATACGGAGCTGGAGTCCCGAAGGCAGCTCGTGTTGTTCTGCCATCTCCTGCAACGTTGCTGGAACCAGTTGTATTGGCTCTTGCCTTTCCATTGGACCATTTCAGCAATGTGGAGAGGTGGAATCTGCTGCTTGGGTAACAGCCTATCCTCCATATTACCTTACCCGGGCTTCATGCTCTGGAGAGAACACTCCTCAATTCAGAGCATGTCACCATAGTCTCTCGAGACTGAAGGATGCCTATGATGTGTGTGTACACAGATACACACACACTTTTGTCATATGGTAGTGAATGTCTCCGTGTCTTGACAGACCTGCTTTGGTTGAGTTCTTAAAGTTTTGTAAGTAGGGCTGAAAACCAGCAAATAATGCAATCCTATCTCTTTTCTGAATTGTTTACATTTCTACAAAGGAAAAGCAGGATGCCCCTTTTATTACACGGTGGCAACAGCCTCTGGATTTTTTTTTCATGGGATGGTCTAACCATTTGTTTCTGTGTTTGCTGGATACATATCTCACTTTAACCAAAATGCTTCCTGAATAAAAAAAAAGGTCTCTGTCTAGTGACAGAAGAATAACAGGAAGGAGTTGGGATGAGCCTCGTCTCTTGCTTGCTGGAGAGGACCACGACTTGAGAATGGCCACTTTTCCCAGGGGCACCAAGTCTTTAGGGTGAGCCAACTCTCTAGGAAGGCTGACAAATCTCAAGCTCAGTAACAATGGAGATGGAGTTTTATTTTTGCATGGCAGGTAGTTTTGATGTGTATCCCTTTCTTCCCCTGCCTGAGCCAGATGTTAACTTGCATAGCACATGTCTGTGTTTTTCACACTGGAAGGTTAAGAGGGAGGGGAGGGAGCTAATGAGAGAGCCACTGGGTACATGCATTTGAGCCCACAATGTCATTTGGAGGAAGGCACGAAGTGGAAACTCTGCTTTTTCAAACTTCTGCCTGTCCCACATCTGTGATATCACTGGGGTCCATCTCTTTGTTTTGACCCTGAAATCCTAAACAATGGGATACCACTAAACTGAGAACCATACTCTCTCACATTTCCACCAAAATGGCCTGCAGGGGGTTTAGAAATGAAAGGAGGAACTACTTCTGGAAATGTCAGAGTGCAGGGAAGCCTATATGGGAAATAAAGATCGGCACAATTTTTAAACATAATCAAATTCATCCCAAAACCTCTAATTCATCAATTTGCATTTGTTTGAATCATTGCCCCCAATGAATGTGAACCAACTAAATTTTAACAAATTTTGATTCATTGATTCATTGGGATATAAAATAGCATCCCCAGGAATCTAGAGATACTGAAATTGCAAGGAAGTTTCTTCTGACTCTCCTCTACAGTCTCTCCAAGTTTGGTGCAGATTGGGTTTTTAATGTCCAAGTTATATACCCCACGAAGAGGCTCCCCAGGAAAGTTTCCCCAAGGCACATAGAGAAATCAAATCAGAGAAGCTTCCTATGACTCTCCTCTACAATACCTCCCAGTTTGGTGGAGTTTTAAAGTAAAAAAAATGAACTGACAAATCAATTTGTTGATTCATCAGAAAAATTCATAAATTTGTAATTAATAATTCATCAACCTGGATGACTCACAAATTCAAACAAATCACCATTTTTCTGATTTGTGCCCTTCTTTAATGGGAAAATACAACCTATCAGATAGCCTGGGCGCAAGACATAGGGGGTAATAAAGGTTATAGCTCTCACTTTATATTGGACTCATCATTGGGCAGTGAAACTCTTGAACCAAGGAAATTTAATGTTGCCAATAATCTGCCCTGCTCAGCAGCCGAATTATAGCATTCTGTGCTAACTAGAGATTCTGAATGCATTTTAAAGGCAGTCCCATTTGCTGGACCAGGCAGTTAGTTCACCTTCCCTCTAATTTATTACAACTCTGTCGTAGTGTTCATAGTTAAGTGTGTGTACTGCAACTAGGCTCAAATCACCCACTAAACTTCAAAGCCAAATTGACTCTTCCAAGCTGTAGTCCAACTATAACCGCTATACTACACTAGCTCTACGTCACACATAGCTTCAGCTTCTGAAAAGTGGGCTACAATCCCCCAAAGCCTATGCCAAATAAAATTTGCTAGTCTTATGGGTGTCACAGGGCTCTTGGTTTTGCTGCAAGAGACTAACACGGTTACCTTCTTGAATAAACATTTTTGGCTGTGTTTAGTAATTCATCTCTCATTTCTGCTGTGACATTTACTAGGAAATGTGAAAGCAGATGGGTTCTCATGCACTCTTTAAGGCCTCCAGAGTGGATTGTAGAATCATAGATAAATTCTGCAGTCTCTTATGGGCAAGACCCAAGAGACTTGATATAGTCAGGTCTCTTAGATACCAGTGTGAGGAGGCATCTATTTGCTTCTCTACCTCTCCGTGTGAATGACTCAAATTACATCAGGGTGATGGCTTACATTTCAAGGAATTCTTGTAGATAATGGAGAAGATTATATGGGGAAAAATCCAGTTCGCAAAATATTATTCCTGAGGTTTTAAATTTTTGTTAGGGTACTGTGAAAAGAGATGTTTGTGGTTCAGTTTCATGTTATGAGGAATAGATATTACCCTGGGGTATGCATTCAAGTTCATATAAAAACATGGCTTATTCTTTGAGCAAGCAGTGATGATTGCTCGTGTATCACTTATTTCATTTCACACTGTGTCTTAGTGATTTCTTAAATTCCATTCAAATGAGGGACTGGAAATATGCAATAAAATTTGAAAAACAATTCTGAATGGCACTGGCCTTCACTTGCAGCAGGCCTAAGGAACCGATAATTGTTCAAGTTTTAACTGGAAGGAATTTAATAAAAAAAGTAGTAAAGAGGTAGCATAACAGTCATCCTCATAAAAGGGGAAATCGAGAAGACACATGAGAATAGAGAATGAAAGGCTGAAGTAATTGTAGGTAGCAGCTTCCCCAGGTTTTGGGTGTAGTGGATACAGTGATCAAGTAGGACTCTGGAGGACAGGGTTCAAATCCCCACTGGGCCATAAAAACTGACTAGTGGAGTGGGACTGGTAAAACCACTCCTTAAATATCTCACTTACCTTGAAAGCCTATTAGGGTTTCTATAAGTCAGTTCTGACTTAACAGTCCATAGTGAACTGACTTGTTGTGATACATAATAAAAATCAGAAGGCACACAGATTCTACAGATCAAACTGGTTCTGAGCCATTTAGCTGAGACAACATTAACGGTCCAGTAGATGATATTCAAATAGTCAAAGCTATGGTTTTTCCTATTGTGATGTATGGAAGTGAGAGCTGGACCATAAAGAAAGCAGACCGCCAAAGAATTGATGCCTTTGAATTGTGGTGCTGGAGGAGACTCTTGAGAATCCCCTGGACTGCAAGGAGAACAAACCTATCAGTTCTAAAGGAAATCAACCCTGAGTGCTCACTGGAAGGACAGATCCTAAAGCTGAGGCTCCAGTACTCTGGCCATCTCATGAGAAGAGAAGACTCCCTGGAAAAGACCTTGATGTTAGGAAAGTGCGACGGCAAGAGGAGAAGGGGACGACCGAGGATGAGATGGCTGGACAGTGTCTGCGAAGCAACCAACATGAATTTGACACAACTCTGGGAGGCAGTGGAAGATACGAGGGCCTGGCGTGCTCTAGTCCATGGGGTCATGAAGAGTCGGACACGACTAAACGACTAAACGAAAACGAGATGATATTCGTGAAAGAGCACACTCCATACCTTACAGATCTCCAGAAACATCCAAATAGAGGGAGCTGGTCCTTTACATTTGTAAAAAAGTCAGTTATGATGAACAAGATACTAAAATGATAGAGCAAACATTGAATTGTGTTTTAAGGAATGTAGACTAAAGGTCTCTGAGTTATGGTTTCATAAATTCCATGCTGCTCATAGCAAGGAAGACACACCAGATCAGGATCTATTTTTCTTATATCATGGGATTTTTTTTAGTTCTTTTAGAATTCAGCAGTGAACACTCTACCACATTCATTGCACACTCCCTTTCTGCTTTTGAAGGATCCTCAATTTCAAATCAGTTTTCTATATGGAAAAGAGGTATGCTATTTGAAAAATACAAGCCTGACATAGCAGCTGAAATCCAGTAAGTCGCAACTAGAATAGGCCCATCGAATCAATGGAATTTATGGAGGAATTGACTCACCACATCCCCATGGATTCAATGGACTAATGCTAGTTACAATGGGTTATTAGATACATTTGGGCCCAAGGGTCCCAAACAGCAACAACAATGTGCCATCAAGTCATTTCTGACTTATGGCAAACCTTTTCAAGATTCTCTAGGTAAAGAATACTCAGAAGTGGTTTATACCATTCCCCTCTTCTGGGGTTACCTAAGGCCACAGTCTAGCTCTAGTCTCAGGAGGCACAGTAGGAAATCAAATTCCCAATCTTTGTCTCCACAACCTAAACCACTGAGCTATCCAGCCAAGTCCAAACAATAAAGACAACAACAATAAAACGCCACCTAGTTCAGTATCACTAAAGGCCCATCTGAAATGCATTGAGGAAAAAAGCTTTATGAAGTTACTGGACAATATGCTCTAGCTCATCTCCAGTATTGCAACTGCACTGACACACAAGTAAGGAGGAGAGTGATAAAAGTTCAAAATGCAGTTCAATATTTATTTCTCTAAACTCATTAGGTGTAGAGTTTACGTAGACCTAGTAGCAATGGAAGACACTACAAATCACAAGCCTGCACTCTTTGCTTAATGATTATTTCAATGCTGATTTTATAGGACATGTAATGTTGGGAGGCTTGAAATACGCACATTTTCACAGTCTTCTTAAAGGCTTCTGCCAAAGTCAGAATCAGTCATCATTCCAAAAGAGGAACACAAGACTGGTTGTTGTGAGTTTTTCGGGCTCTTTGTTCTGCAGGTTGTTCTTCCTAACATTTTGCCAGTCTTTGTGGCCGGCATCTTCAGAGGACAGCACTGTCCTCTGAACAACCTTCAGAACACGGCCAAAGAGCCCGAAAAACCCACAACAACCATTAGATCCTGGCCGTGAAAGCTTTCGCGAATACATTGAACACAAGACTGATAGCTAAAACATTTGAGTCAATGTGATGAATTTTTATTTGACCGGGGGGGCAATTCTATTTTTGTATGACTTTTCTGTATTGAGTTGAAAGCCTTTCATTGCTGGAGTGCACAAACAAATACTGGGGAATAATTTTGAACATGGAGATAACTAGCGTTTACCTCCCAAGGGGTTACATACAGTCAGCAAAACAAAAGATTGCACAAACTAGTATCACAGTGCAAAACTGTCCCGTACTTGTGCTTTTGTTGTGTTTATAATACTTCAATTACCCACTCCAAACATACTTTTATATAACAGGCCTTCCCCCCAGTCACCTAAGTTCTTTTTCCCCCCATTTTTCCAGTTCTTAATGTTGCCATCTTGGATAATATTAATTATAATAATTGCATTATGCTAGTTATTTTTCTACATTGCTTTAATGTGTTTTAATTTTTGAAAGCCGCCCCGAGTAGACGTTGTCTAGAGGGGCGGGGTAAAAATTGAATAAATAAATAAATAAATAAATAAATAAATAAATAAATAAATAAATAAATAAATAAATAAATAAATAAATAAATAAATAACCATAGGAAAGCAATGGTGCAATGGTCCTGTGAGATTAAACTTCTAAACACATACCATAAAGCGCATGTCCTACTGCGCCTCTGAGACTTGACTCTGAGAAATTAAAAATAGGTTCAGGCTACCCAGAGTCAGTGGACTATCTTTTGAAAGTATATAACTTTCAAAAGACTACTATTGCACAATCCAGTGTGAACAGAGGACATTATCTGTGGCTTGTCCTAGCTTGTGGAATGTCCTCCCCAGGAAGCCTAGGTTGTTTGTTTGTTTGTTTATCTGAAATGCATTGAGGAAAAAACTTTACGAAGTTACTGGACAATATACTCTAGCTCATCTCCAGTATTGCAGCCACACTGACAGACAAAGAGAAGAGTGATAAAAGTTCAAAATGCAGTCCAATATTTATTTCTCTAAACCGGACCGCCTCCACATGGATGTTGAAATCATCCAAGACCAAAAGTCTTGGGGATTCCAACAGTGCCACGGAGACAAAGTTCACCAGCTCCAGTAAGGAAATGGCTGGGTTGCGGAAAGCACAATAACCCAGCAAGATCCCAAGACCATCCCTGGCCCCAATCAGTATATGAAGGGCCTCAAGACCTGGTGTCACCACCATGGAGTGCCTAACAATCTCTAGAGTGTTTTTATATACAATGGCTACTCCTCCCCCTGCCCCTCCAGTCTACCCTGGTGCTGGACTGGATAACCTAAGGGCAGGCGAGGGTCAAGGGAACACCCCCTTCCTTGCCCATCCAAGTCTCAGTTATGCATGCCAGGTCTGCATCTTCCTCCAGGATAAGGTCTTGAATAATCTGGGATTTATTTGATAGAGACCTGGCATTAAGCAGCACTAGATTTGGAATGGAGGAATGGCTGGTCTGACTACCTCGAGTCTAACGCTTGGTCACAGTGCCAGAACAGTAAACAGCGTTCACACATCTGTTCACCATTCTTCTGCAACGAGTAGGAACTGTGCCAACACCATATCTCCCTCTTCCCATAATCACTCGGATATTCAAAGGACCCCCACTGGAGGCCCTCCACTCCATGTCAAACAAGAGAAAAGAAGAAAAAAACAGAGAATTGAGAAGGACTGGGAAGATTATGTGTCTTTTTGATCTATCAGTCAGTTGTTCTGGGTTTGCCGTGGGTGGTGAATGAATGGGCAACTGGGTATAGGTTGCTTCATTAAGGAGAAAGATACCAATTTCGCACAAAGACATTTTGTGCAAGTTATGGAAACCTTAACAAGAAAGAAAAGGCCACTTATCGTGTTCTTGCTTTGGAAGGGAAAAACCACAAGTGATTTTTAAAAAAAAAAAATTGGGGGGGTAGGCTATCCTAGTTTCACAATAGCTGGTCTGATCGAAAGTGAATAATTTTGCAAGATTTTTAACTTCCATCTCAATGTTAGATTATAAATACCATTTGATCATGAAATTGAGAGAACTTCTGATTAACGTTGCTGAGAAATGGAATAAACATTTAATATGTCTCAAATGATATAGGAATTACTATGATCAGAAGATTGTCCTTCGTACATGAACAGTTCTTTCTGAATCAAGAGATGCTATTATGGAAGCCCCAGGTCATTATCTGTAGTTTAGCCTTAGTACATAATCTAAATCAAGCACTCTTGTGTAATTATTTGTAGGCATAGCAAAGATTGTGCTGAGGCTGTAGATTAATTAATTATATGTTTCAGTTCAACTGAGTTCTAGATGTAGTCATCATGGCTACATCACAAAGACCACATATTATGATTGTTATGACTGTCAATTGGAAATGGTTCTAAACATATACAGATTAGTTAGAAAACTGGATTTCTCATGTTCCTTAAACTGTTTTTAAATAAATACTTGTCCATGTTAAGAAACAGACTTAAATTCTTGTATGTATTTGTGCAAGGTAATTTGTACAAGGATTTTGATAGCACATCACCAAACACTCAAATCATTTCTCAACCCTGAAAAGAATGTGACAGCATTTGTAAAGAATCAAAGCAAAGCATGCTGCTTATGTACCGCCCCATAGTGCTTGAAGCACTCTCTGGGCGGTTTACAAGTTAATTATGCAGGCTACACATTGCCCCCCCAGCGATCTGGGTACTCATTTTACCCATTTCAGAAGGATAGAAGGCTGAGTCAACCTTGAGCTGCTACCTGGGATTGAACCCCAGGTCATGAGCACAGTTTTGGCTGCAGTACAGCGATTTAACCACTGCGCCACGAGGCTCTTCAGGGCTCCATGAGCTTCAGGATCCCTGTAAATCTTGGAACTGGGATATTATTGCCATGATGAGAAATATGCAGAAGTCGCTTATTAAAGTTGGTGTTGAAAAGAAATCATTACCATTTTCCGTTGCTCATATTTTTCCATTATTTGTCACCTTTACTAGTTAACTCAGTTTTCATTATGTTGCATTGCTTCTTAAGGTATGCATTACTTTGTATTTCTTGTGAATAAAAAGGAAGCAAAAAAGGAAGATTATCTGTCACATGAGTAAATTCATTGTGTTACCTGGCAAAAGGCAAAAGGTCTAGTTACCCAGCAAATAATGTATTACAGTCAAGATTGTTGCTTGTGATGTGTTACTTTCAAGCTCCAGCAAAATTTAACTACTAGAATGTGTTCAGAGAAAGATGTGTGCTAATCAGGATCTGTTTATAAAACGTTCACATTCAAATATTCTGAGGCTTTTATGTAAATTGTAATGCACACCCAGTGATGGTAAGAACCTGTTCTAGAGATATTCAGTCAAAGATATGAACTCAAGGAAGTCAGAACCACTTGTAGTTGTTTTTGTTTTGTTTTTTTGAAAATGTTGAAAGGGAATTGGAAACAATATTTTAGATCAATAAAGTATTCTTCATGATACACCATTGCTCGCTTTTCCCATGCCAGCAAGTAATTCAGCTGTAACATATATTCCCTAGAAGGAGGCCAACTTGATCAACATTAGCTTGATGGTGACAAATATGATTTATCTCAGAGGCTAAATGAACGTGGAAGATTTGTCAGAACCAAAGCCAGTAAAGGATCTGGCAGATACAGTGGAATCACAAAAGAAAAAGAACAAGAATAACATCAGAAGACATTCTACAAAGCCTGGGGAGAGATTTCAAAAGTGTACTTTATTGTGCAAAGAATATCCACCAGTACAAGGATATATATTACTTATTCAGAAGGAAGTCCTATTGAGTAAGTGGGTATAGGATTACTGTTTTAATCTAGAAAATACGGGCGCACCAGCAACTGCTGGAGCTGCTGCTGAGCCAAAGGATATGTAGATTTACTTGAATTACTGAATAGAAATGTAGAGAAGAAGGCTCTTCTCTAAGAAGGAGTAGGGTAGGCTTCAAGTCTATGGCCCATTATTTAGATTATTACCTTTTTTGTGGAGAAAGGAATTCAGGAAAGTGTATTTATTTATTTTAATTTATTTTAAACAGTTTTCAATTAATGGCAGAGGACCTGGGTTTGCCCCTGGCAGAGGAAAAAAACGGAGGGACCAGTCACATCCCTCACTTCCCTGGGTATTGAACTGGATACAATACAATGCAGCAGACATCATGGCTGCCTAAAAACAAACTAGCTAACCTTAGGAACAAGATAGCCACACTACTGCAGAAACTAAAGGTGTATCTGTGTGAGATCCAGGAGATTTGGGACATTTAAACTTTGCTTGTAGAGTGGTAGCACCCGGGTGTGCATTTTTGCACCGGCTTTGTGATGCCATGAAGGGCCTGCGGTGCCCATGGCATAGGACTAGGGTCACACACAGTATGAAGGAAGATCTACTGGTGTGAAGTCTGTTTTGGCAGGGTCCAAGGGGATATCTTTGTGGAGAGGAGAAATAGGGCTGAGAGCAGATTTCAGGTCCATTCAGATGTGGCAGGATCCCTGGGGGTTGGCATTTATTTTAGAGGTAGATGGTGTGCCAACACATGGCCTAACGATTGGCACCAGAATGGCATTACCAGGGATCTGACATTCCTAGAATTCTTCCCAATAGTGGGCACACTTTGGCTATGGGCAGAGGAGTGATCAAACTCCATGGTGTGATTTTGGAGTGACAATCAGGCAGTTGTTTATATCATAAACAACCTTACGACACATTCAGAACGGGTCGTGACATCGTTAGAGCATTCAAATTACGGGCTCTGCAGTTTAACATCCTAGTGCAGGCCTGGCATGTACCAGGTATAGAAAATAGACTAGCTGATGCCTTGTCGCACCAACAGATTAAGCTGTTCAGGGAGCTGGACTCTGGAGCCAAGGAGTTCCCAATTCTGCCCCTGGAGGTCTGGCAAATTGGCGTGAAGACACATAAAGAACAATAGGCTTGGCTCTGGCACAGAGGACATGGAAAAGGTACTCGGCTGTGAGTATAGAGTTCCAGGAATTTAGGAAGATGGTCAATCTGGAGCCGGTTCAGCTCGCACCAGTGGAACATCTGCAACAATTTATCATGTATTTGAAGAGAAAGGGACTAGCACCTGGAACTATACAGGGCAGGTTGTCAGAACTTGCCTTTTACGCTAGGATTAATGGCTATCGTGATTACTAGGTGGATTACTGCATTAAAAATGATTCAAGGATGGTCAAAAGAGAGGAGTAGAGGTCAGGATCGTAGCGCTGGATAGGGTCAGCGTCTAAGGAATGAGGTTCAGCACACACTAATTTAGAATTGGTGCAGCTTCCACTGCAGCAGCCCTGGGTTAGAGCTCAGAGGAAATTAAGTGTTTGGCTCGGTGGTCTTCATCCAGCTATCGTAGATAGATCTGAACACTACCTAATGTCTAGGCAGGGGGCTGGTTTTGTTATGTCTTCGCAGGTCTCGTAGAGTCGGTGAGATGGAGGCACATTTTGATTTTGGGCCACAGCTATGTACACTGAGCAGAGCGATATGCTGTTGTATCCCCATGGAGGAGCAACCCGGGCCTTGGAGCCAGAGTGTATGTCGTATGGAGAGGGCTGCGTGGAATGCTATGGAGCATGCTATGAAGGGTGGTGGCCTTTGGCCAGTCTTGTTGGTAGTACATGTTGGTAGTACATGTAGGTGACAATGATTTGGCCAGGCATTCTGATAAGTCATTGATCCTGGACATTTTACATGACCTGAAATGGTTGAAGGCCACGTACCCAGCCATGCATATTGTGTGGTCCACAATCATCCCTCGGTTGGTGTGGAGGGACACCAGTTTTCTCTCCGTTAACACAGCATGCAGGAGTGTTAACTAGGAGGTCTGCAGAGCAGTCTGCATTGGCCTTGGATCAGTGATTGGTCACCAGAGGATCCGCATGGATAGGCCTGAGTTTTTTTTCAGAACGATGGTGTTCATCTGTCCAATTTGGGTTTGGATGTCTTCCTCACAATGAAAATAGCAGATGGGGAGGCTAGCATTCCACCTATTCCCTGCTGTTGCCCTACTTTCCCATGGCCCATGACTTCAGCTTCTTGGAGAGTGGCCGCTTCCCTGGTCTTTAAAAGCTGCCACCTACCCAGGAGTTAGTCACAAGCACATGTGCCCAAAAATGGCATCTGTGCCTCAGTCAACTGGGGAGCAGGCCCACCCACCCACCTGCCACCAGAGGATTCCTTCTGAAGCCCTGGTTAAGGAACGGTGCCCCCAGAAGCCTGTTCCCTTCCAGCTACCCAGGCAGGACCACCACTCCTTCAGATGCAACAGGACACACCTCTGAGCCAATGTGGTTGGCAGAGTGCCTTCTGCCCCTTTGATTGCTGTCAGGGCTGCTCTGGTGCCAGGGCCTTGCCTCAGAGTCACCTTGCAACAACCCTGAGAGCCTCTTTCCTCCTGGACTTGTGCCAGGCAGGGCATATGTGAAGGAGCTCACCTGGGCTGCTGGACAGCTCCTGGAAGGGGCCCGCTCTTCCCCACTCTCTCCCACTTAGCTCAGCATTTGTTTCTTCCCTGCAGCCACCTTCTGCAAAGTGTCCTGCCAGAGGTGCATTCCCTCTGACCTCTGTGATGGTGAGGGTCTCAGGGAAGGTGGTGGCAGTGGGGACTCAGAACTTGGAACTCCAGGAGCTTGGAAAAATGAGCCCGGGCACCCAGACCCACAGACTTGCTCAGCTACTGCATATCCGCATCTGTCTGGTTACTACTTTTTTCCCCTTTTGAAATGTTGTGCCCTTAAGCAGTTTGTTCCCAGGACAACCGTCCAATGCTACACCACTGGTACTCATTATGATAAGGCCTTCATTAGTATTGGTCGCCCCATTTGTTTGCCAATATACGGACAGTGACATCACCATAATGAAGAAAGTACAGCTACACCAGGATTTATTGAGAAAGAAAGAAAGAAAGAAAGAAAGAAAGAAAGAAAGAAAGAAAGAAAGAAAGAAAGAAAGAAAGAAAGAAAGAAAGAAAGAAAGAAAGAAAGAAAGAAAGAAAGAAAGAAAGAAAGAAAGAAAGTTCCCAAGTAGCACTGGGACAGGAAGAGGAAGCTTGGACATAGCTAGACCTAGCTAAGCCTCAAAGCCTTACAGCTTTCTCCCTGGTATCTATAAGATGGCTGTCTGTCAGTCAATTGGGACTCCCAAAATGGAAAATTATGGAATTTTGTACCCAGAAATTTAAAAATCCCCACCCTAATCCCCATAATGGACAAAGTACAGCTACACCTGAATTTCTTGATGCAGACAAACCCCAAAATTATCATCACAGCAGAGAAAGCCTGTTAATGTCCAGTGCTGAATAGGGATATATATAAGATGTGCAAAATGGAAAAATCTGGTGGTAACTGTTGCTTTGTTTTATTGACTAGTAAAAGGAGTAGCACGGAATGGGTTGTTTGTGTCTTTCTAGTCAGTTGGCCCATCCTTTTGCACTTGCTTTGTAGCACCACAAAGGGAACAAAACATTACTTTGGCAGAAGGGACAACATTTTTTTAAAAAAACACTTGGCATCTAGGGATATCTCTCTCTTCAGGCAGGCTTTCCTCTAAATGACTAGCTGTTTGTGAGGTTTTTTTTTTTCATGGATTGTTCTGCCTTGTTTTTAAACGTGTTTAAAAACAAGGCAGAACAATCCATAAACATTTTTTTACCATTTCTAATATATTTGTCTAATTCCTTTTTAATATTTGTACACTTACTGTTTCTAGCTTTTGTTTTCTTTTTTGATGTAAGCTATTTTTGAGTCTTTTTTATTTCAAATGAATAAAATAAATAAAATACTGACCATCAGCTATCATTGAGGAGAGAAAATCTCATTTCTTTTATCATCATATGGATGGATGATTAATTGATCTGGGGGAAAGTAAGTTCTTTCTTACATTTAGATGCCTATCACTCCATATCCCTAGTGGCTGGTTTAACGGATATTTTCTTTCTAATTCACCCATACAAGAATAATATGAAAAACTGACTATAATTCCCACTTACTAGATGAAATATTAGCAAGTGTTTTCTTTTTCAAGTGAATTGCCCACAGCTAATCAGTGAATGCATGGCTGGTTCTGTGTATGAATCTGTGTGTCTCAGATGTTGATCATTGGCTTGGCTCTCCTTCCTAAAACAAATATACAGAGAAAGACATACATATTATCCACAGGAATATAACAATGGCAAACAAAGCTGAGGGTGAAGGGTGGTGAGGGCATTATATGCATGAAACATTACTGGCAGTAAAATCTCTGATCTTTTGTATAGTTTGTTTATCTTTTACTAACAGAGATGATTAATTCCTTTCCTAAGGGCATATCCGTGTTTACTGACAGTTGTAACTCTTTATATGTAAATAGATTTTGAATGTTTACATGTTCAAAACAATCTCTGAAAGATCAAGCCCAGACTATGAGATAAAGCTGTAAGCCAGCTTGCCTTGATCATTTGCACTGACCACACCAATGTTCAGTCCTGCTATTTACAGAAACTTGTCCAGTCATGGAATCCAGCATAAAGGGGGGGCTATAATCCCTTGAATCCCCAAAACAGCGTAGAAGCTGTCTGGAGTTGATATAACTCCTAGAGCTGTAAATCATGGAGTCAAAAAGAAAGAAGTATTGTGTCATATATAGTCATCAGTCAAAAACCTCTTCCACAGCTATGCCTGAATAATGCAAATGCCATAACTTTTGGAGGTGAAGTGCCTTGGGTTTACAAATAATCATAGAGGTTATCTGTGGTGTTCTGAGTCATGCCACTCAGAGTATAACAAATAATGTTTGCAATGATTCCTTAATTTGAGGCAATTTGTCTCCCAAGGTCACACTGTTCGACTGTCTGTGCAAGAGGATACAGACCATCATGTTGGATTCAGCCTTATGATGGTTCAATTCTGGTGTGACAAGGGATTGGTAGTGAGATATTTGAGGGATACCATTACTCAGAATGTATGTTGGGTATGTACAAGCCTGTGCTGAATGCTTGTCCTGTCTGAGTGCTAGGGTAAAAGTAGTGCTTTCTGAAAGGCATAAATGTACATGGGGCTACCCACGAGGCTGATATGGAATCTTCAGCAGGCCCAGAGCATGATGGTCAGGCTCCTAAGAGGAGATTCCAACACATTTCTCCAATTTTGGCTGCCCAACAATGGTTACCTGTTTGTTTCTGTCCCAGCTTCACGTTGGTGGTTTTAACCTACAAGGCCCTAAATGGTTTGGGACCTGGATATCTGACAAAATGACTATTCCCAAAGGAGACTGCTCATCTTACCCATACATCCCAGACTGGGTGCCTGAGGATGCTGACCCCAAGACCCAGAGGGAGAAAACAAGAAATTGGGCCTTCCTGGCAATCACTCCTTGGCTATGGAACCACCTACCACCTACCATCTGCTGGCCCTTTTGCTGGGAATTTTTAAGAAAAAACTGAAATCTTAGCTGTTCTGTCAGGCCTTTCAAACCATGTCATCATGGAGCCCATTGAATTTGATGTCAGGAGCTAATAATATTATTCATTACTGCCACCTTAAATGTTTAAGTATTTTAGAATCTATTTTTATTTAGGTATTTTAGAATACATTTTATCCTGTTTGAAATTGCCATATTTTATATTATAATTGAGTTGTTTCATATGATCTTGCTTGTGTTTCTTTTATGTTTCACACTGCCTAGAGTGGCTGCAGACCAGGTGAGCAGTTGGTGAATGAATGAATGAATGAATGAATGAATGAATGAATTTATTTCTGGAAAATTTGTTTATAAGAATATTGATCCTTTTTTGTTCCAATTTGCTCTTTTCCACTTCCTCTACAGTTGATTTCCTTAGAAGATTTTTTTTTTTTAGTAAAACAGAAGTTAAAAATTGTACAACACATATTTCAGCAATAAGTTAATTTTCCCCAGAAAGTCAGATACGGTATTCTGAATGTTTGACTATAACATTTATACGCCTTTCCTTAGCATGGCATTCTCGTATAAAATTCTGCATAATGGAATTGCAAAGAGGGGGAGAGAAGTGTTCCTTTTTAAACAATGCTCTAATAAAACTACAACACTTTCCCTTTTGGATCACTTATAACAGAAACAGATCTAATCCTCAAAGAAAAGATGGGGGAAGGTGGCTTATGAGCTTTGAACTTTAAGGCGTGATATATTGGACTATTATAATAATGATAGTTCAATTTATAAACTGTCACCAGTAATAAAATTGCAAAGTTCAATCCATTCCCACTAGATTTACTGCACAAAGCTGGACCACATTTTACTTCTGGAAGCAGTTTACAAGCATTTATAGAATCAGCTTTGTTTTTCTTTTGATGCTAAATGGACAATAAAGGCTTGGGAAGGTATTTTTATCTGATAATAATGGTCTTTCTGATCTTATATTTTCCAGCTTCCTAAGAACTGAACGCACACCACTTGTTTAGTTAACATTCAGTGATTTGTAGCTAAGGATGTGAGAAAATCCTACAGCCACCAAGATTCAAGTTGAGACTCCTAATCTTAGCAAGGTGAGATAACACCTTGAGGATTCTTCACTAAATAGTAATAATCATACATTTTCTCTGAGACCACCTCTCCCATTAAAAGCCTGCTGTCTTTCAGTGGCTCACACTAAAGAAAGAGGGAGAGAAAAAATTAAAGTTTTTCCATTTACCATATGAGGATGAATCAAGCCCAAATTTATATCCCTGTCTGCATGTGAAAAGCTCAAGACTAAAGGTGTTGAAACATCGTCAGGGGGAAACCATGATGATTCCAAATGTTAGATCTGTGGATGTTTGCCTTAACACATCTGAGATAGTACACAATTGCCCACTTGGAAATGGGAAATGGGTAAATGAAACCCAGCCTGGAGGACAGAGGGCTAACCATATCTAGGCAGGTGATTATCTGAGAGGAAGGAAGTGCTTGTTTACTCACATGCTGGGTAGTTAAGACTGAACCTCAACCCAACCAATTAGCTAATGCCTTTTTTGGCAGGCGTTGGTAACCTCTCCTCTATCCTTTCAATTGCTTTATTGCTTTGTTTAACTGAACCAGAGGTTTGGGGACAAGATAGGGAAAATATGTGCTGAGCTCTTTCCTTACATCCACCATGATTGCTCTCTCAACCACAAGGTCTGAGAAAACATACCTTACTATTTTAACATTCCCCCCCCCATCCTCCTTGCTAACCTCAGAAGAGCCTGCTCACAGCTGTTTATAGCTGTTTACTTCTTGTTCCATGAGTCAATGTCTATTTTCTTTTACCTTAAAAACAGTGTATAATTAATTAAGCTGGTTAAATGCTGTGGAGTGTGCATATGTTTTTATTGGGGACTTGCTAATCCATCTTACCTCCAAACGTTGCTAGCTTTTTTTCATTGTGTAATTAAGGGAATTAAAGGATACTCCTCTCTGCTGGGGCTACAAAGTCCATCGCAAACCCCATAATTTAACAAAATGAGTGATTACCACTGATATAAATTGTGGATTCCATCTTCGAGCGAAGAGAAACTTTAGAGCAGTGGTGGCGAACCTATCGCACATGTACCACAGCTGGTACGCGGAGCCCTCTCTGTGGACACTCGAGCCATAAGTCTCCATTGAAAAATATTTACCCATCCTACAATCCCAGATTTCAGGAAGAAGTCTTGAGAAGGGAGGGAAAGCCAAGAAGGCAACGGCCACCATGCCACAAACACACACACACACATACACACCTGGACACCAGGTATGGAAACACCCAGCTCCTGCCACCTGCAATTTTAAGGATTGCAGCTGGAGGAAGAATGGGGAGTTTCCCAGGCAGATGCTGGAGGTTGTGCGGCTGGAGGAGTGGGACTCTTCGGGACAGTCGTGCTTGGTTTTGTGTTGTAGTTTGGGCACTGGAGCTCAAAAAGGTTCTCCATCACTGCTCTAGAGGAATTATGTTTATGGCGGGACCATGGCACAGTATAAAAAAGATTAACACATTTCCCTGCACGTCACATTCTTGATTCTACTTAAGCTGCCACACATTGCTCCTGTGTTTAAAGATGGAAAAACAGACACATCGACCACGATTGAGCGTTGAATATACAGTGGTGCCTCGCTTAACGAGCACCCCGGTTAACGATGAAATCGCATAGCGATTTGGTTTTTGTGATCGCAAAAGCGATCGCATTGTGATGTTTTAAATGAGAAAAAATTGCTTTGCGATGATTGGTAAGCTGTTTCGCTTACCGATTTTCGCATAGCGATGTTTTCCCAACAGCTGATCGGTGGTTCCAAAATGTTTTGGGCGGATTCCTCGTATACCAGGCAGCATAAATGGCCACCGTATGGAGGATTTTCACTTAAAGGTATGTTTTTTGCCCATAGGAACACATTGAAGGGGTTTCAATGCATTCCTATGGGCTTTTTAAAATTGCTTAGTGATGTTTTCGGCTAGCAGCGATTTTTTGGTTAGCGGCGAGGCACCACTGTATAACTGACCCCTGATTGTTTGCAAGTTGCTCCATAATCCTCATCCCTGAATCATTAAATGACAGAAATGACACAAGGACATTATTTGGTGTGAAAAGGTGTTTTTCAAAAAAGGATGGAAGTTTTTAAACTCTGCCCAAAATATATCTTTTTATCTCCCTCCCCATCATATTTTTTTCACTAGAGATTTTAGCCTCAATCAGCTTTCCACACGACCAATTAGTTTTGATGCAAACATAAAGCACTGATACAAAGAAGATGGCAAAGTATGAAGAAAATTTATTTTAACAGTTCCAACACTTTTTGATTAGAGAAAATCCCAACTTGTTTGGCTATGTGATGACTTCACTCTTACTAAATTGAATGCTAATTAGCAATCTGCCACAGTGGTTATTACTTAAAGCTATCAAGAATACGTGGCGCTGTGGGCTAAACCGCAGAAGCCTGTGCTGCAGGGTCAGAAGACCAGCAGTTGTAAGATCGAATCTGCACGACGGAGTGAGTGCCCGTCACTTGTCCCAGCTCCCGCCAACCTAGCGGTTCGAAAGCATGCAAATGCGAGTAGATAAATAAGAACCACCTCGGTGGGAAGGTAACAGCGTTCCGTGTCTAAGTCGCACTGGCCATGTGACCACGGAAGATTGTCTTCGGACAAAACACTGGCTCTATGGCTTGGAAACGGGGATGAGCACCGCCCCCTAGAGTCAAACACGACTGGACAAAAATTGTCAAAGGGAACCTTTACCTTTACCTTACCAAGAATATCAGAAGAAAGGTGCCTGTAGTTTCAATGTATTGTTTAGCCTTGAGTAAAGAAGACTGAGGGGAGATATGATAGCACTTTTCAAATGCTTTAAAGGCTGTCATACAGAGGAGGGGTAAGATGAGTTCTTGATCATCCCAGAGTGCAGAACATGCAACAGTAGGCTCAAGTTACAGGAAGCCAGATTTTAGTTGAATATCAGGAAAAATTTCCTGTTAGAGCAGTGTGTCATTGGAACCAATTACTTTGAGAGGTGGTGAATGCTCCAATACGGGAGACATTCAAGAAAAATTGGACACTACCTGGCAGATATCCTTCAGCTGTATTTCTGCATTAAGCTGCCTGTTGGACTCGATGACCTTGTATGTCCCTTCCAACGTCATCTGATTCAGTTAGCCCCCAAACCAATCTGAATTGGCTCATTTTTGCTTAGACTGTGGGCATGTCTGATACGTTTCATAAAGAATAATATAAGTTTGATCAGTTGCAATGAGAAAAATTAAAAGTATATTGCAAGAGAGGGAAAAGGAAAAATTGAAGATATCCGAAGAGTCAAGATAACGAATCCATAAAACTAGCAAGAACCAGTTTGAGAAGAACCTGTTACAAAGTAACAGTAGTAAAAGAAGTTGTTGTTGTTTAGTCATTAAGTCGTGTCCGACTCTTCGTGACCCCATGGCCCTCCTGTCTTCCACTGCCTCCTGGAGATTGGTCAAATTCCATAAAAGTAAAAGAAGTAAGCAAGATTAATTTACAGGTATAACCAATCCTGCTCTGGAATTTTGCTGTTCCACTACAGCTATATTTTTAAACAAACTACTTACTTCCATCTTGGTCTCTGGAGTTTTCTTACACACATTCCACATTCCTAACATTTTGAATCAACATCAGAAAGAATTTCTTTTCAATAAATTCTACAACAGCTCAAAAGGTGGTGGGCTCTCCTTTGTTGGAGGTTCTCAAACAGAGGTTGAATGGCCAGCTCTCAGCGATGCTTTAGGCTGTGGATTTTTTGCATCAGCAGGGGGTTGAGTCAGATTAGCCTTTAAGTACCTTCCACCTCTACAGTTTTTCAATTCCAGTATGTGCTTGTAGTGCATTCTCATACTACCTTTACCTCTACTTCCCTCCCTTGCAAAGTACAATGAATACTTAAATATATTTCCTCAAGTCACAGTTGGCAATGCCAGACGTCACACCCCATAAGTCTCATGCCACACTGTCTTCTGACTTGAAAACAGCCCTGAGATGGTTAATGGGGGGATAAAATAAGTAGTACAATCCGTTATGAGGTGTATATGTCTAGAGAATTATATTTCTTCCTTGGCTATGATAAGGGTGCTTCTTGACTTACATTCTTGCAGAAAAACTGAATGGACATCTTCCACACTCCTTGGTGCCTTGTAATTGTTGCATGCTGCCTTACAAATGGCGTTAGGTTCCCTGCAGGGGCTCAGTGCTTTGCAAATACTGGAGCACCTCTTCATTATATTAGCCAAAAAAATAACTTGTTGAAAGCATGATGGACAATGATGGAAAGCTGGCTGTAGCAATGGGAAAGGAATCAATTAGTAGCTCAGCAAGGGTGGATGCTCATAGGACGAGGTTAGACCACCAAGATGAGAAGTGATGTTGACTAGTGTTTGTGCAGTCTTCTGATGATTGCTGGACCTACATGTATCATTTTGGTAGTGCTTTACTTCGCCAGTGAAATCTTGCATCATGTTTTTCTTTTCTTGATACAGGTAACCAAAGAGAAAGAAAGAGAGCAATAGAGACTAATGCTACCAGAGCCAGTGGCACTTAATATCTTAACAAAATGTCATTAACTTGGAACATCAATTCATTGCCTGGACCAGATTAATGTTTTATCTATTTCTTGTAACCACATCATAATCTGCCCATGGTGAGAGGCTGCATTTCATGGAAGAGAAATGTTGGTGCCTCTTTAACCAAGGTTACATTATTTAATCTGCCTGATCTGTGTGTCTTTCTCATCAGGGCTTCAAAACTGTATGCTTTGGGACCACAATTCCCAGACCCCCAGTGGTCATACTAACTGGAGGTCTCTGGGAGCTGACTGTAAGCACAAAAGCACATTCTCTATACCCTGCTCATAATTAGTTCTCTTCTCTCTATGGATGGCTGCAGCTCTTGCCTTGACCCAAGTAGAACCCATTTCTGCATCTTGATCAGATTCCACTTAGGCTGATGCTGTGCTTTTTCCTTGATTGGATCATCATTAAGCAGTGGAACAGCTTGCCTCCCAGTGTTGTGGATGCCCCATCATTGGATGTTTTCAAGAAAAGATTGGACAGCCATTTGTCCAGGATGGTATGAGGTCTCCTGCCTTGGGCAGGCGGTTATACTAGAAGACCTTCAAGGTCCCTTCCAACCCTATGACATTCTATGATTCTATGATCATCCGTCCACATACAAACATCAGCTGTTGATGCATTAACAGAACTATAATCTCTAAAACCTGTGAGGTACTTGTCCCCCCACTATTTGCCACTGGTTAAGCCTCATCTAGAGAAGTGTGTCCAGTTCTGAACACCACACTTTAAAAAGGATGCCTACAAACTGGAGCAAGTTCAGAAAAGGGCAAAAAGGATGATCAGCAGATTGGAAACCAAGCCCTATGAAGAAAGACTGAAAGAACTGGGCATATTTAGCCCTGAGAAAAGAAGACTGAGGGGGAGACATAATAGCACTTTTCACATACTTGAAATATATTCATATAAAGGAGGGGCAGGATCTGTTCTCAATCACCCAGAGTGCAGGATATGTAATAATGGGATCAAGCTAAAGGAAACCAGATTTAGACTAAATATCAGGAAAAACATCTTAACTGTTAGAGCAGCAGAACAACAGAATTGCCTCAAGAGGTGGTGATCGCTCCAACACTGGAGACATTCAAGAGAAAATTAGATGACCATCTGTCAAATCTGCTTTTGTTTGGATTCCTGCATTGAGTCAGGGGTTGGACTCAATGGCCTTATAGGCCCCTTCCAACTCAATTATTCTGTGATTCTATGAAACCCTGCTTTGCCTTATCATTTCAGAATTCACTGTTGCTTAAAAACAGAGAGGAAAAGCATAATTACTAACTTGACATCTTGGACACATGACAGAGAAAAGTCCTCTTTTTAGTAATGTATATAAGATCAATGAAAGCACAGCTATGTCATATTATACTGATAAATTAATGGAAGGGTCTTATGATTTGGTACGTTAATAGAAGATTTTTGAAAACAGAGTGAAACAGGATGCATTACACAGATAGCAATTTTTAATAGCAGATATAAAGCACTCAAATAGTGTTCTAACGATTGTTGATGACTTCATTACATTAACCAGAAACAGTTGAATGGATAACTAATGCTCTCCTGTCTAACTTGCACTAATTCATAACTTTATAATTTAGCTAAGTTTCATGCACCTCTAAATGAAGCACAGTAGTCTCAAGAAAAAACCAAACTCTAAATGTTCTTGGAATGTTGCTTTCAAAACTTAAGTGCAGAGCATTTCCGATCTAGGCATTGAGGAATCCTAATGAGGTTGACTGAAGGTGTGACTACATGGGGATTTATCTCACTATTTGGTTCATTCTGGGGACAGGTTAGTTCACTTCTTTTCCTGGTAACCACACACCATAAGTGCTAGAACAAGCCAGCCTGTTCTCACAGCATTCTTACCTGCATATTTTTGGCTTCTTGTTAGGGCTACTCTTTTTCAGGTGTGGGTAGAATTGCTCTGTTATGGTTCAGTTCCAGCATGAACAGTTGCTGAGACTAAATCAAAATTGATGGCTTGCTTTCAATTTCCCAATAAACAGTTTTAGCCACTTAATTATATTGGGAAATTGGAAATGACACTGGGAAATTGAATCTTCCTGTGCTTCTCCATGTAAGGGGGGGAGAGGAAACATTTTTTTAATAACTGAGGGCAATGATGTTACTGAGGGCAATGATGTTACTATTTTTTTTAAAAAAAAATTGAAAGCTTCCTCTTGGAAAGGAGGAGGCTTTAAAGGAAAGTGAGCTAAACAGGATCACTTGAGGTGTAGTGTGGTTTCCTCTCCCACAATTGCTCTGTCTTTGCATACAACACCCTATAATAACCTCAAGCAACCATATTTACACCATTTAGCCCACTCCAATTTAGCTGCCTAGCCAAGCCCTAATAATTTATTCTGCTTAAGGTATTTTGATAGAGTGATATTATGGGTTCTGTAACAACCTTCTCCTATGGATTTTTAACCCATAGTCTCAGTCCAATAGATGATGCCAGTTAAGGCAGACCCATTGAAACAATGGATTTCAACATTGGAGTTCAGCAATTTATTCAGTGTTTTTATTCTAGCTAGGACTAACAACTGAATTTAAGTCATTTTAATATAGATGCCAAGATTCAAGTCCTACCAATAACCCAATGTTCCCCATATGCAACTGAGATTTCCATTGCCGGCTGTGAAGGAGAACAAGCTATGAGGGTTATACGCTATCCCAGAAAGTCTTGCTACACAGAATGTGCATTATCCTAGGCTATTGCCTTTTTCACCTGGCCTTTTTTCATAGATGAATGCTTGCAGGTGTGCAATTTTGGTGTACTAAAAAGCCAAAAGCAAAGAGGGGATTGGGGAGGGAGTTAGTGCTTGCAGGCACCTGGGACTGTGTGTCACTTAGAGCAAAATAGGAAGCACAATACCAGCACTGTGACTCAGTAATCTTCTTGTACAAACCCCAAAAGCAATTGTGCATAGACCAAGTCCCAGCTGGGAATAAGTAAAGACATGTGCCCAGGCTTCAACGTCACTTCACACACACACATTATCTTGTTGTCCAGGGCTGATTGCCATTCTACGTAGAGACCTATAGATGACAAGAAACTGAGGCTTCATCAATCATCCTGAGACCTGACAACCCTAGGAAGTTCAGGAGAGGTACCATGACATATAAAAGTCAGACCTCCATCACCTTGCTGCTCCTGACTGCCTACTCAGGGTCTGCTGTCTGTGCCTAATAGAGGGACAGCCCAGTGATTTGAAGAATCAGCGAAGTGTTGAAGGATTGAAGAAGGATTGCAGAATTCCAGGTTGAAATCTCTGCTCATACAGTAATTGAAATTCAATGGGTAGCTATCTCTTTATCACCCCAAGAGAAGAATTGGGTTTGTTTCCTTGAGCTCCTTGGAGGGAAATGGGGGGATAACAGCAATAGATAAAGGGGGTGGATTTAAACAAATTGTAATCTAGTTGAAATCAATGGAGTAAATTACTTATGGCAAATAATCTTAAATCCCATTCATTTCAATGGAGATTAATTGTGACTGGACACAGCCCTCAATAAAGTTTAAAAAAGAGATATCTGTATAAGAATTTAGGATAGATCTGCTAAACCAGGTACTTGCTGTCTGGAAAGCCATAACAACATCTGGTCAATCAAAATTTAATGAGACCATCTAAGGACTCATGGGATGATTCTTAGTATTATATAATCCTTCATTTCATGGCCTGAATGAAGGACGACATTAATGGCCTAAACAATAAAACTGTAGTGTTGGGTTTCTGGATGTTTTTATTTTATTTCATTTTGCATGGATGAATGGCCTCAAGGATTGTAAAGCACTCTAAACACTCTAAATAGGCTCTAGAACCATGAACCATAAAAACAAAAATTCCATATTTCAAATAGCCTGGGGTTGCTACAACAGTAATCCTGTGAAAACTATAACAGATCCCAGCTGGAACCAACAATTGTCAAGACACCCAAAAGGAAAAAAAAACAATGAAATTAATGCTGTAAAAATATTCCAAGCCTCAACCTTCCCTCTCCTGAGAAATGGCAAAGGATCAATTTAGTTTGAGTCCAGGATGAATGTATAGGTCCGTTATGCTTATCCAAGCCGGCCAGTTGCCCATCATTAATACAAAATTGACAGAATTTTAGTGGAAGTGTATGAAATAGCTGAGAAAAGTCCAGGTCTTGTCTCCACTACAACTCTGGGAATGTCAGGGAAAAAATGATTAGATTATCATTTATATTACTTTTTTGGTTCATGAGACCAACATTTCTTTTTAATTCCTAATTTAGCCTGTGAGAAACAGACTTTTGTTACAACATTATAATTAGCTCATAGTGTTCGTAGCAGGCAGAATGTTAGAGCTAGAGTTACAACTAATATTCTTAAATGGCAGCTACATTAAATTGCTTCATATGGAAGTCATCCACCTGTGGTGGCAGGAATGTAAATGTTGATTTGGTTCTATGTATGGTAAATGAGAAATTAGACTAAAAGAATCATTGAAATGTGCAGCTGGGAGTTACCATAAGGGTCATCAGATCAATCCCTTGCTGATTCAGGAAATCTATCGCTTAAGTACTCTTGACAGATGGCCTTTTAACCTTTGCTAAAAACCTCCAGTGTGGGAGAGTCCTCCACATTCTGAGTCACTTCATTCCACTCTCATAGGTCTTATTCTCATGACTTTCTGTCTAATGTTTAGTCAGAATCTTCTTTCTTGTAATTTCAATCCATTAGTTTAGGCTCTGTTGTTTGGATTCACAGAAAACAAGTTTGCTCCATCTTCCACTTGGCTACCCTCCAAATATTGGGAAAGGCCTTCATATCATCTATGTCTCTCTTCTTTAGGCTAAATATACCCAGCTTTCTTAACCAATTCTCACAGAACGTGGGCTATAGAATTTTCTAAGTTTATTTTATTTATTTATTTATTATTTATTTATTTATTTATTTTATTTATATGCCGCCCACTCTACCCAGAGGTCTCTGGGCGGCTTACAATAATTAAAATTCAATACAATAAAATGATTAAAATACAATTAAAATACAATTAAAATACAATTAGAATTGCCATCATCAGGACCCACAGTTGTTATTTCAATTAAAAGCCTTCTGGAACAGGAAGGTTTTGACCTGGCGCTGAAATGTCATCAACGTCGGCGCCAGACGAATTTCAGTTGGGAGGGTGTTCCATAGTCTAGGGGCAGCTGCCGAGAAGGCCCTTTGTCTACAAGCCATCCCTCTTACCTCTTTGAGGGATTGCTCTTTCAAAAGGGCCCCCCGGCTAGATCTTAACTGCCGGGTAGGCTCATATGGAAGGAGGCGGTCCTTCAAGTATCCAGGGCCCAAGCCGTTTAGGGCTTTATATGTCAAAACAAGCACTTTGAATTGGGCTCGGGCAGCAACTGGTAACCAATGTAAATTGAACAGAATCGGCTTGATGTGATCTCTAGCGGCTCCACCACTCACCAGCCGCACAGCTCGATTCTGGACCAGTTGCAGTCGCCGGACTGTCTTCAAAGGCAGCCCCACGTAGAGCGCATTGCAATAATCTATACGAGATGTTACCAGTGCGTGTGTAACTGTCATGAGACTCCGCTCGTCCAGGTAGCGGCGCAGCTGGTATAATTTCCGCAGCTGAAGGAAGGCGCCTCTGGCCACCGAGTCCACCTGGGCTTACAAAGTTAGACTGGGGTCCAGGCGCACCCCCAGGCTGCGGACCCTGTCCCTTAGGGGGAGTGTAACCCCATTCAGGGCAGGGAAATGGCCCTCCAACCTGTCTGGCGAAGCACCCACTAACAGCACTTCCGTCTTGTCTGGATTGAGTTTCAATTTATTAACCCTCATCCAGTCCATTGTCAGGTCCAGACACGAGTTCAGCACAGAAACCGCCTCACCTGGATTGGTGGAAAACGAGAGGTAGAGCTGAGTGTCGTCAGCATATTGCTGACTCCTCAGCCCAAACCTCCTGATGACCTCTCCCAGCGGTTTCCTGTAGATGTTAAACAGCATGGGGGACAGTATCGAGCCCTGAGGAACCCCATGACATAAATGCCATGGGGCAGAGCAACTGTCCCCCAGCACCACCCTCTGGACACGGTCAGCTAGGAAGGAGCGGAACCACCGTAAAACAGTGCCCCCAACTCCTAACCCAGCCAGCCTATCCAGAAGGACACCATGGTCGATGGTGTCGAAAGCCGCTGAGAGGTCCAGGAGTATCAACAGGGTCACACTCCCCCTGTCTCTCTCCCGGCAAAGGTCATCATACAGGGCGACCAAGGCTGTCTCTGTACTAAAACCCGGCCTGAAACCCGATTGAAATGGATCCAGAAAATCTGTTTCATCCAGCAGCGCCTGGAGTTGCCCGGCCACAACCCGCTCCAACACCTTGCCCAAATAAGGGAGGTTCGCCACTGGTCGGTGTTACATAACAGCACTGATGTTACCTGTCTGTCATGGGTTTGGAGGGAAAGTTCCATCCTATGGGGAGTGGAAGGCGGGACATCAGGAGGAGGGGCTGTACTGTATAAATATGTGATGCCTGTGTGGTGAAGGGAGATGCTGAGACAGACTGTGAGACACTGGGTTGGGACGAAGCAGCAGCTGGGGAAGAAGAAGCTGTTGTGGGAGTCTGGGTGTCTGACAGGGTACTACTGTGTGTCAGAGTACCAACCTGATAAGTTCAGGTGTCTGTGGGTTAGCCAGAACTGATGGGTTCAGGGTCTGTGCTTTAAGTTAAAGGTTCTAGGTGAACCAAACTGTATGCTTGTGTGTGTGAGAATAAGCCACGTTACTTTATTTTATTCACCTGATTGTTTTATTTACCCTGTTTGTATTTAAAATAAACCTTATTCTTTTTATTGTTTAAAAATCCATCCCTGGTCTGTGTGACTTATTATAGGGAATGGTTGGTGGCAGCTTAGTATAACTGTGTGACATATCCCAGTAGGTCTGGGTTTGTCACATTGATTGGTGTCCAGCGTGTGGGATACGACTGGTCCAGTTGTCCAGCGGTCCAGCAAAGCCTTGGCAAGTGTGCCCAGAGCAAGGGGGGTCTAGTCAGGGACAGTTTGAGGCGCGTAGGTAATCTTCTAGGTGTACCTCACGGGGAGGTGCGCTAGTAGAAGAACGTGCCAACTGGGGAGACTTAGATTAAGGTGCTCTGAGGCAGCCTAGTTTTGGCGGGAAAACGCTGAGGAAAAACTGCGTAGCAACAGTGATCTAGCTTGCCAGCTGAGAGGCCCAGCAGAGGGGGGTAGGCTCTGACTCGATACTGTTGCAAATTTAGTGCTGAAGAACAGCAGCAATCTCTAGGGAGAGAGCTGGTTCTGAGGCAAGAAGGGAAAAAAGTGGTCGTTTTATTTTGAGGCTTGACTTTTTAAAGCAGCCTGTTCTGAGGGGGGGTATGCCCTTGACTCGAAGCCAAGTAGCAGACATGAGTGAAGTGAAAGACCCCCAGATTGACCAAGGTTCTGAGGATGAATTTGGCTCAGTGCAAGGTGACAGCACAGGAGAGCAGGACCCAGAACTCAGGAAAATACTCCTAGCCCAACAGCATGAACTGAGGGTGAGGGAAATGGAGGAAAGATTAGAGAGAGAAAGAAGGGAGGAAAGGGAGAAACAAAGGCAATTTGAACTAGAGAGAGAGAGAGAGAAAATTGCTCTGGAAAAAGAAAGAATGGTGTTTGAATTAAGAAAACTGGAACTAATGAACCAGAACAATAATAATAATAGGGATTCTGAGGGAGGCCAACTGTCTAAGGCTGACCTGAAGAAATTCCCTGTGTACCACAAGGGAGATTGTCCTGAGGTGTTCTTTTCCTTAGTGGAAAGAGCGTTTGTGGACTTCTCAGTGAGGGAAACTGAGAAGATGACCATCATGCGGTCTTTAATCAGTGGTAGCCTGGCTGAGGTTTATGCCGAGATGCCTGAGGAATTGATGAAAGATTTTGCAGAGTTTAAAAAACTGGTGTTTGCAAGACATGGGATAAATGCAGAGCAGCTGAGACAAAGATTCAGGTCCCTTACCAAGAAGCCAGAACAGACTTTTACCCAAGTGGGGGCCCAATTGGTGAGGCTGCTTGAGAAATGGCTATCGCAGGAGGGAATAGAGACCTATGAGCAGCTTAAAGACTTGATAGCCCTGGAACAGTTCTATTCAGTCCTGCAGGGGGAATTGAAATTCCAGGTGAGGGAAAGGAAACCGAAATCTGTGGCAGCAGCCGCAGAGATCGCAGATTTTATCTCCCAAATAAGAAAGCCCTTGGGTGAGGGGAAATCTGTAGGTAAACCCAAAGAAACCTACAACAAGTACTCTCAGGGACCAGGGAAAAGCCAGCAAGGGGGAGGGGCCCATGGTGAAGGGAAGCCCTCAGACATGAAACCAAGACCTCAGATTTTGGAGGGAAAACCAAAACAAGATGAGAGAGAATCAAAATACGCCAGAAAATGTTATTTCTGTCAGGGAAAGGGTCATCTAATCTCAGATTGTGAGAAATTGAAGCAGCTAAAAGGAATGGTGCCTCAGAATTCTAGTGGGACCAAGCCAAAAGCTGTGTTCTGTGTCCAGAAAGAGCAAGGCTCAGTGTCACAGAGGGAGCCTGTTGCCATGGCTACTCAGTCTGGAACAGCTACCTATGCTGATCAGGCTGAGGAAAATGGTCCTCTCATAGAGGTAAAGCGCTGCTTGCTGGTGAAATCAGATTCTCAATTGTTTGAGACAGCCGGGGTGGACGTAGGAATACTTGACCGTCAGTATAGGGGGCTGCGGGACACTTGTTCCCAGGTAACCCTGTGCCATCCAGATATCATCCCTAGGGAGTTTATAATCCCAAATGAGAGCATGAAGGTGGCAGGGATTGAGGGGCAGATAATCTCTCTGCCAGTAGCAGAGGTACCTGTCAACTTTCAAGGCTGGAGGGGAGATTGGCGGATAGCGATTTCATCGACTCTGCCAGCAGCCGTGCTCGTGGGAAATGACCTGGCTGAACATGTGAAACGGGTGCTAGTGATTACACGCTCACAAGCCACCACAGGGACAGTTCAGGGGGGTAATGATGAGCCAGAGACGGAAGCAGGTGGGGGAAGTTCAGAAGCTGTGGTGGAAACCTTAACCACAGACAGCAGATTTGGACAGGAGCAAAAGGCAGACGCCACTCTCCAAAAGTGTTTTGAACAGGTGACTGACGCCCAGCTAACACCTGAAACCCCAGTGAGATTGCTGGAGAAAAAGGGGATTTTATATAGAGAGACCCTGAGGAATATCTCAAAAGGGGGAGATGGGATCAGAAGTCAGCTGGTGGTACCTGAAAAGTATCGCCCCATGATCTTACAAAGGGGTCACTCTGACATGTCTGCTGCACACTTAGGGGTGAAAGGGCCCCTTGATTTGATCAAACAAAATTGGGAGCAGATCACCCAAAATGACCCACAAGACGTTGTGACATACATAGACACCTTGATGAATGACCTAAAAAGAAATCTAGAGCTGGCAGCAGAAAACCTGCAAGCTCAGAAGGTCAGACAGAAAACATGGTATGACCACAAAGCTAGAGAGAGGCACTTTGACCCAGGGGAGGAAGTGCTTTGGCTTAGGCCCTGCAGAGAGAATAAACTGCAGCTCAAATGGGCAGGACCATATAGGGTCATTTCCAAGATGTCAGACCTGAACTACCTAATAGAGCAGGAGGAGAACCAAGCAAGGAGGGTGGTTCATGTGAATGCCCTAAAACCCTACTACAGAGGGGAACAGAGGGTTTTATTCGCGATAAAAGCAGCTGAGAGTGAGGAAGCGGAATTACCCTTCTGGGAGGGTAGAGGGGAAGTAAAATACAACCCAGAGGAGGTAAAGATCAGTCCTGCACTCACCCAAGACCAGCAGCAAGAACTAAAAATGCTGCTTAGTAAATATCAACAGGTGTTTTCCAACAAGCCGGGGATAGTGAAGGGAGTGATGCATCGGATCCACACAGGGGATGCACCCCCGCAGGCAGTATCCCCATACCGAGTAACGGGACCCTATAGGGACAAGGTGCGGAAGGAGCTGGACGAGATGCTGAGGGAGAACATAATCGTCCCCTCTTCTAGTCCTTGGTCCTCTCCGATAGTCCTTGTGGACAAGCCTGATGGGAGCATTAGGTTTTGTGTCGATTACAGGAAATTAAACCGTGTAACCACTCCTGATGCCTACCCAATGCCCAGGCTAGACAACCTGATTGAAACCATAGGGGGTTGTCGGTTCATCTCATCATTGGACCTGGTAAAGGGATATTGGCAATTAAGAATTGATCCCAGGGATCAAGAAAAAACTGCCTTTTGCAGCCCTTTTGGTCTCTATGAGTTTCGAGTCCTGAGCTTTGGTCTCAGAAATGCACCAGCCACATTCCAAAGGCTGATGGACCAGACCTTGGCAGGGCTCAGCGACTTTACAGTGGCCTACATTGACGACATAGGGATCTTCAGTAATACCTGGGAAGATCACCTGATACACCTGGAGTTAGTGCTGCAGAGGTTAAGTGCAGCAGGGCTAACAGTAAAGGCCAGCAAGTGTCAGCTGGGTAGCCCAGAAATAAAATACTTGGGTCACATGGTAGGGGGAGGAATGATAAAACCCCTGGAGGCCAAAATAGAAGCTGTTCGTGGTTGGCCTAGACCCAACACCAAGAAAAAAGTCAAATCATTTCTTGGGTTGGTGGGCTACTACAGAAAGTTCATCCCGAGGTTTAGCGAGATTGCGGCTCCGCTGACCGATCTGACGAGGAAGAAGGCTGATGACCGCATCCCGTGGACCAGCGACTGTGAGGCGGCGTTCCAGAGGTTGAAGGAGGCGTTAATCAACTATCCTGTCCTGCGGGCTCCAGACTTCGACCAGGAGTTCATCATCTACACCGATGCGTCTAACAGCGGGGTAGGAGCAGTTCTGTGCCAGGAGGATGAGAATGGTGACCAGCATCCAGTGTCCTACCTGAGTAGGAAACTCCAAAAAGGTGAGAGACATTTGGCAACCGTGGAGAAGGAGTGTTTGGCCATAGTCTACGCGATCCAGAAGGCCAAGCCTTACATCTGGGGAAGACATTTTATTCTGTGTACTGACCATTCACCATTGCAATGGTTAAAGACAATGAAAACCCACAATAGCAAACTTATGAGGTGGGCTTTGAATTTACAGGACTATGACTTTGAAGTGAAGGTGGTCAGAGGGTCAGTGAACTGTGTTGCTGACGCCTTATCAAGAAGACCTGAAGACTGAAGACGGCGAAAGAACATGGACTATATGTATATAATGAGAACAAAAAGTTAAAATGTACCTGGTTTTAAATTGGTTTGTATTAATAAAGGTAAAATTGATGTAATGCATATGGTAAATGTTTGAAATGCCTATTTGCTATGTTTAACTTGGAGTGTAAGTATATGTAAGTATAATATGGTAGGTATAATTGTTGTTGTATGTTTTATGCAGGTTGTTTTTTGGTGAAAAGCACCTTAGCTTTCCCCCTACAAAACAACTTATAAAGAGGGGAGGTGTTACATAACAGCACTGATGTTACCTGTCTGTCATGGGTTTGGAGGGAAAGTTCCATCCTATGGGGAGTGGAAGGCGGGACATCAGGAGGAGGGGCTGTACTGTATAAATATGTGATGCCTGTGTGGTGAAGGGAGATGCTGAGACAGACTGTGAGACACTGGGTTGGGACGAAGCAGCAGCTGGGGAAGAAGAAGCTGTTGTGGGAGTCTGGGTGTCTGACAGGGTACTACTGTGTGTCAGAGTACCAACCTGATAAGTTCAGGTGTCTGTGGGTTAGCCAGAACTGATGGGTTCAGGGTCTGTGCTTTAAGTTAAAGGTTCTAGGTGAACCAAACTGTATGCTTGTGTGTGTGAGAATAAGCCACGTTACTTTATTTTATTCACCTGATTGTTTTATTTACCCTGTTTGTATTTAAAATAAACCTTATTCTTTTTATTGTTTAAAAATCCATCCCTGGTCTGTGTGACTTATTATAGGGAATGGTTGGTGGCAGCTTAGTAACTGTGTGATAGATCCCAGTAGGTCTGGGTTTGTCACAGTCGGTAGTTAACCACCAGCCTTGGGTCCAGGTTAGGCTTTTTAAGGAGTGGTCGAATTACCACCTCTTTCAAGGCGGTAGGGACCACTCCCTCTCTCAAAGAGGCGTTCACAGCCTCCTGGAACCAGGTGCGAACCCCCCTGGCAGAACTTCCGATTAGCCAAGATGGGCAAGGGTCGAGCAGCGTGGTGGTAGAACGGACAGATCCAAGCACCTTGTCCACATCCTCGGGTCTCAACAATTGAAACTCATCCATTAAAGTTTGACCTAAGCACGGCACACTGGACACATCTTCCGATTTTGCAGTAACAGTGGAGTCCAGCCCACTGCGAATCTGAGCGATTTTTTCCTCAAAATGAATAGCAAACTCGTCACAGCGAGCTGATGAGCAGTCCGGGACCTCCACCAGATTTCCCGGTTGAAGAAGATCCCGGACCACCCGAAACAGCTCTGCTGGACGACATTCTGAGGAAGCAATGCGGCTGGAGAAATATTGCCATTTCGCCAGCCGTATTGCCACGAAATAGGCCCGATAATGGGCTCTAAGTCGTGTTCGATCGGATTCCCAGCGGGACTTCCTCCACCTGCGCTCCAGCCGTCTCCCCTCTCGCTTCATCGCCAGCAGTTCAGAAGTATACCAAGGAGCTGTCTGGGCTCGGCGAGCAGGGAGAGGGTGCTTAGGCGCAATCGTGTCAACCGCCCGGGTCATCTCCCTATTCCATAGGGTGATCTGAGCTTCGACAGGAGCGCCGACCATATCAGATGGATAATCCCCCAGAACATTCAGGAAACCATCCGGATCCATTAGTCTCCGGGGGCGGATGGTTCTGGATCTGATCCATCTTGTTGATATCTTTCTTAAATTGGGGTGCCCAGCACTGGGCACACATGAAGACTGACTGTAGGAGAATAGATTGCTATTACTACTTACCTACATCTGGATATTACACTTACATTGATGAAGCTTCGGACTATATATACTTTTTTTTTGCTACTGTTGTATCATATTGTGGTCATATTGATGCTTGGTTTGTGGTCTAAGACACCTAGATCCCTTTCACACATGGTATTGCCAAGCCATGTTGTTGTTGTTATGTGCCATCAAGTCAGAACCGACTTATAGTGACTTTAATAGGGTTTTCAAGGTAAGTGAAGTATTTAAGGAGTAGTTTGTGTATGTGTGCTCTACCCAATTTTACAAACTTAATTTCACACAATTGGCAGAGTCTAATTGTCTAAAGTTATGCCAGTATAACCCAGATCAGGTGTTGGAAATTAAATTTAATCCAATGGAAATTGATCCAGAGTTGAGGGCAAAAGAGAGCCCTAGGGAGCCTTGGAACCTCAAATGAGAGTGGGATAGGAAACTTTCCATGAGTTTAGAATCACAGAATCATACACTCAGAGAATCAGTAAGTTGGAAGGGGCCTATAATGCCATCGGGTGTAACCCCCTGCTCAATGCAGGAATCCAAACCAAAGCAGATCTGACAGATGGCTGCTCAATTTTCTCTTGAATACCTCTAGAACTGGAATGCTCACCACCTCCCAATTAGTTCCACTGTTGTACTGCTCTAACAGTTACAAAGTTTTTCCTGATAATCAGCCTAAATCTGACTTCCTTTAGTTTGAGCCCATTATTACATGTCCTGTACTCTGGGATAATCTGGAACAGAACTTGCCCTTCCTCTGTATAACTACCTTTCAAGTATTTGAAAAATACTATTATGTCTTCCCTTGGTCTTCTTTTCTCAAGGCTAAACATGCTCATTTCTCTATTTCCCATTTCCAGTCCCCTGCTCATCCTTGTTGCCCTCCTTTGAACTTGCTCCAGTTTGTTGGCATCCTTCTTAGAACTGTATACAGTGCTCTAAATGAAACCTAACCAGTGCTGAATAGATGGAGATTAGTATCTCACAGGATTTGGAGACTAGTGTTGAATGGGATTTGGAGCACTTCTGTCTTTTCTTTTTCATCTCTTATCATTTTGCCATCCTCACTGAGTAGCTGAGCCACTGTTTATTTTCTCTGTCTTTTGCTACATACGTACCTCATTCTCAGCTTTTGCCTTCCTAACACAATCCTGCAATTCTTGCTACCTGTTAGTACCTTTGTATCCCAGCCTTCCTTCCACTTCCTATATGTGTCCTTTTATCTTATCAGGTCCTTTATGCACTTTTTGTGAAGCAGCATTGGTCATTTTTGCTGTCTTCTACATTTTTTTCTTGTTGGAATTGTTTGTAGTTGTGCTTTTAGAGTTTCCTTTTTTCAGAAGCTCCCACCCATCTTGGTATCCTTTTCCTGTTTGGTAAAGCCCCATGACAGAAACTCCTATCATTAAATTAAATGTTCCCAGTGCACCAATCCAGTTTATGCCAATGTAAAAAGTTGCAGAACTGGATTTTGTCCAATTAAACCTTAAGTAATTTCAACACATGCCATCGCCCAACATTTAATTTATCTTTATGGAAAGCAGTCTGATGTTGGTATATCTTCATTGACTAAGTGCATGTGTTTAATGGTTTGATTACAATCTGATCTATAAATAATTTAAACTGAAACACTGTAGTAGTAGTTTGTTGTTTTGTTGTTTGCTGTTTTAGGTCTCGGGAAAACCACCACAATTAACTTACCATTATTAGGCCACTGAGGACCCAAGGTAAGGTTTAAATCCTAATACCAAGAGGGAAAAGGTTTATGAACTAAGCTCAAGTTCTGTGATGTGGTCAGTGGAAGAACAGTTCGAAAGTACTGTTGTTTCAAAGGAGACCTCCTCTTTGATTTGTATGACCTTTCTCTTGCTCTTTCTAGCCACCTTTCAAGCTGTCTACTAAATGCCTCACAAAGAAAGAAATAACTTAATGAGTAGACGCCATTAGGAAAACAAATAAAATAGATCCGTGCTTTTCAAACACAAACACTGAAGAAAAATTTCAATCTTTCTACATGGGAGAATAGCAAATCTAAGGAGCAAGACTGTCAAAGCCATTCACACTTGAAAGCTTGTGTTGACAAGATGCCAGCTGTGCTGGCTCTTACAATCTAGCCACAATGCGAATCCAGTTGCTGCCCCTGATGTACAGTTGATTTAATTAATAACACAGGAGGTAATGGAGAAGGTAGGAAGTCACCCAGCAAGAAAGGAAAACATGCCACTTAAATGTTCAGAAGTACATTCAGGTCAGCTTACAGAGATATAACCAATAAACAACAGGTTTATTATTTGGCAGGATAGCTCACTGGTTTAGGTATCTGGATGTAGAGGTTGGGAGTTCCAATTCCCCCTCGGTGCCTCCTGGGAGAAGAGCCAGCCTGTGTGGCCTTGGTCAAGCTGCACAGTCCCAGGGCACCCCAAGAAGAATGGAATGATAAATTGCTTCTGAATGTTCTCTGCCTAGAAAACCCTGGAAGAAGTCACCATAAGTAAGAATTAACTTGACGGCACATTTATTTTTATTCTTATTCTTATGTGGTTATCACCCACCCTTGATGAGTATAATCAACCAGATTCAAAAGATATTTGGTCTCAAGTGCTCATCTTAACAGAACTGAAACAAATATATTCATAATGTTTCTATCTTAGACCTTTTTTTAAATAGGCCTGAGCATCATCTACTTGGGATTCTCTTGTTTTATCTTCACAAGGCCTGAATTAAGGTGCTTAGGAGGAGAGAAATTTACCAATCTCTGCTCACTTGGAAAGCTCTCTGGCTATCTGTTATACCGTACTAGGATTTTTCCAGTAAAGCATGTTTGTAGATGGTTACAACAAAATCTATTCAACAAGAGAAGAAACATGCAGCAGTATATAGTATTAGAACCAGTTAACCTCTGGAAACTTTTTTGTGGAAAAAAATGTCAAGTGTCACAAAAGCCTCATTTCAGAGAAAGGGTACAGTTGGTATTTCAAAGGGAGAGAAATAGGATGCTGTATGAAGCCAAAAAGAGAAAGAGATGGGGGGACGTCCATTCATCAAGGAGGGGCCATAGGACAAAAGAGGTCTCCATAGTGGGCACCTTGCCTCCACCTTCACTCTGTCTAAGGGCAGATCTTCAGAATAGCCCTTATGCAAAGTAATGGGCATGGTGAAAGACTAACTGTGTTATATACAAATGATTCCATATCTAGATCATGTCTGCTTAAGCCTGGTTTAAGTTGCTGCTGTTTTGGTATATGGAGCTTGATGCAAGATGGCAACATAATGATCTGTCCAGGTCAACTTGTTATGCCATATCACCAATAGTTCTCAGCTGCATCTGTACATGATTACATGAACCCTGGAGGCCTGTAGTTTCTAAATCATCTTTTAGATACATGAAAATGTTGGAGAAAGGGGCATATGGTGGTATATTGGGTGATATAACTGCAGTATTTCCATATGAATAGAACTACGTTCATGACTGTAAACTTTGCACAGGAAGACTGGTGAAACTGCTCTATCTCTTTGGGTCTTTGCCTGTTATGGACTTTCTTCCTTCTCATAGTATCAGCTACTAACTGTCTTCTTTACAGTATCTGTTAAATGTTATTGACCATTGCAGCTTTGCTTTCATGCCCATTTTATTGGAACTGAAAATAAGAGAATACAAACTGGGTAGCTAGCCAACAACTATAAAAAGTTTATTCATTATGTATTTTTAGTTTGCATTAAAATGAACTTTGGCACAGAACACTGCATAATCCAAGTTCTTATGCTCAAACTATCAGAACGTAAGCAAAATATAATGTGATCCATAACAGATAAATCAGGTTTTAAATTGGATTATCTTTTCTATGGGAAGATACATTAGTAATATAAATTACACTGTAAACCTCAAATCCCTCATCCCTACTTTTGTAGTTGGCTCTTCCACAGCACTCCTTATTCCTTGACATAAATAGAGGTGATAATGGTACTATAAACCTACAATGGATCTTTGCCAGTGCTTCTTACTGACCTTGATCACTCACTCTTGTTTTTCTTCCCTTCTCCAACTGATAGCAGAGAAGCTGCTATTAGTCATCGTGCAGCTGTAATATTCTTCTTTTTTTTGTTGGCAAAACAGAGATTGTTTTGTAAAATAATGAAAAAACTAACAACCACGCCTTGTGCATTTAGAGTTTTATTGTAAATTTCTAGCAGCAATAGCAGGAGAAAGAGAAGCAACTCTTTCTGCTTGTGTGTGGTTTTCACCACATGTGCAAACACAAAAGAGTTTTATTATTTATTATTAAATTTATACTCCGCCCATCTAGACACATGTCTAAAATATAAAACCACAAGGAATATTCACAGTTACATCTTTGTGCTTTGAATGCAAGAGGGCATCATTGCCATCTACTTAAGATCTCATTGGCTCTCTTCTGCCAATAAAAAAACATGTCAAAAGTAGCTGGTGGTTTCTAGAGCATTTCTTTGAATGGCTGATAATTTGGAGAGGCAGAAAGACAGGCAAATAAATGGATAGATGCTGATATAGATAAGACCCCTAGAGCCCCTTGTGTTTACTAGGGACAGGCATGAACCACCGAACTGGCCATTTGTGCTAGTTCATTTTTCAGCCAGACAGGCATTTGGCATTTTCCAACCCTTCCTCCTTTGGCAGGCACCCATGCCAAGGCAGTGCCCCAGCTTCCCCTGTACCACCTCCTCTGAGTAGTGCCTCTGAGTGGGTATCCACTGAAGCAGGCAGGGCTGAGCACCTATTCGGTCAAAAAAATGAACCAGCATGAACTGCTAGTTCAGCAGTTCATTGTCATCTCTAGTACTGAAAGGTTACTTTAAAATGGCCTCTGCAGTTACTGAGATTATTACCAGTATCCCTTCGTGGCAAGTACATATGGGCACAAACCAGGAAAATCACGGTTCATTATAGTTTGTGGTTCATCTCTAGAGGGAGGATTTTGATGACATGTCATTTTTTTCCCTGCAACCTATGTTACATAAGACAAACTTTTATTGCCATTGAAAAGTACAGAATGCTTTAGACCAATGAATGTACAGAAAAGTACAGAATGCTTTAGAAAAACTGTGGAGAGTAATAAAACCATAGTCGAATTGAATTAGGAAAAGTGGTTCGGCCGTGGGCTATACCGGGGAGATAGCCTCTCTGATTTGAATCACAGTATGTAAAAAGGAAGCAACATAGGTAGTGACATGGTTAATTTTCCCCTGGACTAAAAAGCAGACCTTGGCATTATCAGAGCGCCCTTGATAACCAGAGAGCAATGGATCTAAAAATCTTGCTTGAGGGCTATTATAAAAAGGGCAGTCCAAAAGAACATGTTTGAGCTTATGGGTGGTTTGAACATGCTTATGAGTAATGTGAAATGTCATAGACATCCTCCTTCTGTTCACCATTCACAAAATACAAACCTTAAACTTTCACAAGCTTTCCGACAAAATGAACTGTTTCGGGGTTTGTGTGATTTTGGATTTCCAGGAGCTATAGAATAGCCACCACATGAGTTAGAGATGCCAAACCCAGAGAGAGTCTTCATTCACTCTAAGTTTGATGAAGATTGGATTTGGGGAATCTGAGTTATGGCTCACATACAAATTGCCAATGCCAATAATATTTCATCGTTTCATTTTGGGCAGAAGTGTTTCCTGAACCACCCCAAAACAAACCTCTTTCCTCTCCACTGTCAGTTTACAATTTGTTCACTTCTATATGAGGGGGAGGGGAGAAGAGGGTGTATAACCCAGATTATAAAATAAGGTCTTGCGACCCTACTCAGTTCATGAGTTGTTGCTGTTTCTATTATCCTATCAAGCAAGTGATGGGGGTATTTTAATACATGTCACACAGAGGTATGGCAAATCTCAAAATAAAACAGTTGACAGAGGTGATATTTAAGCGAAAGGTGGGAATAAATGCTTTGTCTAGGCAGCTGAGGAAAAATCCAGAAGAAACTATGAGACTAGAACTAATATTATTATATACTATCTACCTGAGAAGAAGAGCCAGATTACAGCTATAGATAGCTTGTTTTTAAAGCTGAAATCATATTGTTCCAGAAACATAATTTAGGCAGATGTTTGCATCTGAGAAACCAAATGAAGCCCATGTTTCGCTCCTGAAGACCAATTACTAAACAAAGCAAGCCAACTTGCCAATAAAATGAAGTGAGAAAAGCTCTTGCTGTGACAATAACACATTTTCAGCATATCAGGCAAAAAGAAAAGGGGGGAAAAAGGCAAAAACATTGTGGCACCTTAAAGTTAAATGCTGCATTTGTTGATTGGTTGGTTGGCTAGTTAGCTAAAGCTTTTTGACATCCTAATTTTTGATTTGAAAAGTTCTTTAGGTACTTACATAGGAATTTAAAACAACAAGAACTTCACTATTTTCTTAAACAGCAAGGTATACTACAGGCAATTAAAAAAGCTGCAAAAAGCAATTAGGGGGAAAGTGTTAAAGTTTTTTAAAAGATCTGAAGTTTTATCTTTGAAAGACAGATGTTTGAATACCCTTGGCCTTGCCTGGTTTTATTGGGCAGTCGTCATCACTATATTTTAATGTGAGCTTTTGTGGACAAGTCCACTTCTTCACACGTAAGAGTGGGACTACATGGCAAATATTTATACATTTTCAGCGGTTAAGGATATTCTTCTCATGATGGGTGATGTTTAATATACAGATCAGTCCTAAATCATGTAATGAAGTCCCCAGGTTTATTTCTAGGCTCTATTGGTGCTGGTTTTCAAGCTTGAGGTCTGGAATGCTCAATATTTAGAAATCCACCTTCTGCCACCTCCCATGTGACCATGTGACAAATCATCTTCAAAATGATTTGTCATGTTCCCCCACCTTCTTAAGTTGGGTGATGCCTACAAAGAAACAGGCCTTTTCTACAGAAGTCCCCTCCCCTATGTGTAGAATTATCTTCCAGCTCTGAATGAATAAAGCCCTGTGCAGAGTTTTCAAGGTTTCCTATTTTTCTTTCCCCATAGCTCTCCCCATAGAATCATGCTTTGCTTGATTGTTTATGTCATAAATAGACACTCTCTCTAAAAGAATCTATGCAGCCAGTAGGAACTTGAGTGGGTTGTAGACACAGGGAGAGAGACTGATGTTGATTGTGAAGGATGGAGGTTATTGCTTCACAGCAAGACAACAACTAGAGAGGAAGATCTAGACTAATCAGCTCGCTAGTCTCTTGTAAATCACTTTGGGCCCGTTCCAATGGCTGGAGAAACACACAGCACTGGGATTGAGAACTGTCCAGCTATAAACCCACGGCATCTGAGAGAACAAAGATGTCCCAGGGCTGAGTTTTTAGATGAAGATGAAGACGGACGGAAGCGCCGGATCAAGAAAAATGTGGGAGACCCAACCATTGTGAAGTCCCCCAGTGATCACAAAGAATACCGGTAAGCAAAGAACATAGAACAGGACAAGAGGCAAACTGCACTGAAGATACCATAAGAGCTTTTCATAATTTGATTTGAGAAGCTCCAAGCTAGTGTGAGTCAATAGATAGGATGACAGACTAGGACTGAGGAGACCTGGATTCAGAACCTTATTTGGCCATGGAAACTCTCTGAGGGGCAGTACTCATGAAACCACTCATCAAATGTGTCACAGATCTTGAAGAGTTTATTAGGGAAACCATCAGTTGAATGCAGCTCGAAGATACACAGCATAACATCCCACGCTACCTTAACAACAAAATCAGACAGTTGAATAAGGCATATTCACTTGATATCCAAAGATATCATGGCTAGTTGTGGCTAATTTTTTCAGAGACAGATAGAGAGACAGAGATGGTGGGGCCCAAGACCTCTTGGAAGCCTGTGTACCACGACCCCATATTTCAGGGGAAAGGAGTCAGCTGTGGGTATTCCTTGGTAATGGGGAAAGATTCTAGAAATATTGCGTGATAGTCTTATTTATCATGAGTTCTTGAGTTCTTTTTTTTTAAAATCAATTTCAGCTGTTCATAGTCTGCGTGGGTTTCCACCATTCTGAATGATTTAGCAGTACAGCATAAAAGAACCAAGGCAAGGGAAAAGGCTTTTAGTACAGACTGTTATACCTTCTCCCATTGTGTTGGACATAGTGTACTGTTACACCATCTCAAAAATGATACAGCAGAACTGGAAAAGTTGCAGGAGGAGCCAAGGAGAATGATCAAGGGATTCGATGAGTCAACATGTTGATTCAATTCAAAGGCTTTCATTGCAGGATCCAGCGGTGGTTGTGGGTTTGTCAGGCTATTTGGCCGTGTTCTTGCCAAACAGCCTGAAAAACCCACAACAACCACCAGTAGAATTAGTTTACACCAACTTACCTTGCCTGGAAAAGCCCCTATATGCAGAAAGATTTATTCTTGTGGTGATATATAGTCATAACAGCCCCTCATTTATTTATTTTTTTAAAAAATCTGGCTTAATATTCATTTCCTGCCCCATAGAAATCTGGGACATTTTGGCCAAATCCTGTCACATATGTAGTAAATCATACTAGAGTTATACCTATTGAATCAAAGGGGTTTTGATGAGTCAATTCCTATATAAGTTCCATTGATTTACTATGCTAAAGTAAGTCACATTTATAATAGACAGATTTGAAACAGTGGAACATAAAAAGGAGTCAACTCACCAAAATCCCAGCTGATTTAATGACTCTACTGTAGGGAGGGTCATTAATCCTGTATGCTAAACAACAGGATTTTGGCCCATGTATTGTGGCAAGGGCCAGCAATCACTAACATAAAATGAGAATCATCCTATAATAACCAAGAATCATGTTGGTTATTGTTAAAAAAAAACTGTTAAGCAATTTAATTGCAGGTAAGGCACAACAGAGATCTAAAACACAGGCTTCCTTCATTTTTTAGGTTTATTCAGTTAAAAAATGGCTTGAATGCACTGTTGATTTCTGATCTAACTTTTGATGACTGCAATTCTTCTGAAACATCAGAAGAGGAACGAGAGGAACAGATGTCCTCTGAAAATGATACAGATGAGGAAGGAGAACCCGTTGCAGGAAAAGACAGCAGTAATGACGATGAGGAAAAAGATGGGAATGGAGAAGAATTTGGAGATGGATCTGGAGGGGGAGAAGCTGGCAGTGATGCAACCATTGAAGATTTTGGTGGAGAAGTACTTGACGCTGCTGTTGGAAATGTACGAAGAAGGGGAACACTGCATGAGGACCCAGATATATATGAAGAACTGGTGAAACAAGAAGATGCAAATAAGATGGGCAGTACAGAAAAACAGGTATGTTAGTTAGAAGCATACGAAAACATAATCGTAAAAACAAAAATGTCCATTTTGGTCTATTAAAAATAAACAAAATCAAATACCCACAATTATTTTATTAGGTTTAAGTATTGTTCACAAAGACGTGCAAGAATCCTCCAGAGTTCAAAAACTTGCACTGGAATTATAGCTGATCCTATTAAAAGCACTGACAGCCAAAAAGGCACAGGGAATTTCTGTTAGGGTATTGTAGCTTAGACACCATGTACAAAGACCATTCAGATAATGGCAGGTTATATGTGGGCCATGATCCAGCAGGCCTGGCCTCAGCAGCAGGGCCTGAGATAAGTGTGCTGAGGTCCTTATTTTGCAAAACCATTTAGACACTGGGTGACTAGTGGAGCATATAAGTGTAAGGTTTCCAGATCTCATGAGGCTACTCAGGGAACTGCCATGCATTTCTGTGTCTTCAGGTGGGAAAACAATTCTTAGGGCAAATGGTTCCAAAAGAAGAGAAAGGTTGGATTTTAATATGTGCAATATCTTTAATGTCTGAGTGTTCATCTGTATCCCAGTTGATACTAAACCTGGCTGGTTCAAAACAATTCAGGTCATATATGTATTATGTACATAATATTTATTTAGAAGGTAGTGAAGGAAACATATGGTCTGTATCACTCTCTCAGCTACACAAACGGAAACACATTTTGTTTCCCAGTGGTTACACAAGGGGCTGCCTCTGGTGACACCATAAGGTCCTACCCTTTGTTTAAGGGTGTTTGTACTGAAATTCTCACTGGAAGGTCAGAATCTGAAGCTGAGGCTCCAGTACTTTGACCATCTGATGAGAAGAGAAAACTCCCTGGAAAAGACCCTGATGTTGGGAAAGTGTGAGGGCAAGAGGAGAAAGGGACGACAGAGGATGAGATGGTTGGACAGCATCATCAAAGCTACCAACATGAATTTGACCCAACTCCGGGAGGCAGTGGAAGACAGGAGGGCCTTCTGTGCTCTGGTCCATGAAGTCATGAAGAGTCGGACATGACTTAACAACTAAACAACAAGTACTGAAATTTCAGGCAGTGGGAAGCTGCTGGAGCAGTTGCACATGACTGCTGCATTGTTACATTTAATAAAGCCATGTCCAATGTATGGCAACTCTATGAAATAACTACCTCTTAACCACCCTCCCATTAACAGGCCTGCTCAAGTTTTGCGAACACAAGGCCATGGCTTTTAAATATTAGCCTACATATAAAAAAATCCCTGTAGGTGCAAAACTAACACATTCCTTCCTTAGATGCACTTTTTGCTCTGCTTATTTATTTATAGTGAGTTTAGATAGACAGATAAGCAAGCAGATAGGGTTAGAGAAAAAAACTGTATTTTCTCTCCTGCCATCTAAAGAGGTATGACATCAGCATTCTTGATGCATATGTTACTCCAGACCTAGTCTGTGATTCTTAGAACTGCAGAGCTGAAAGGGACCCTTTATGAATCATAAAGTCCAGGAGTTATTAAAGAGGCACAATGGGGAATCGAACTCCCAACCTCTGGCTCCATGGCCAGATACCTAAATCACTGAGCTATCCAACAATTCTCACCTAAGTTTGACTGCAGGGAAAATTAAAGAATGTGGTATTATAACTTCTGATCTGTTTTGCTCTTTGTGGGAGATGCATAGTGAAATAGGGTAGCATAGTAATAGTGCTTGATTTCTTTTTATACGGGGAAAATGTTACTTTGTTTTGCTTTGTGATTTAATGGCCATTCTCTCTCTCTCTCTCTCTCTCTCTCTCTCTCTCTCTCTCTCTCTTTACTAAAGTCTGCAGCTGCCCTTGCTGTTTGTGTTGGCAGTTTCTGTGATCCCGATGACTTACCTGGATTAGCTCATTTTTTGGAACATAGTATGTACCCGTTTCTGTTTCTTTCTTTGCCACCCTCTCTGTCTGTTTTCGAAATCAGATGTCTCATTTAATGATTTAGAATTCAGGCTCCCAGAATCAAACCAGGATGATATGACTCTGGGATTTTTCAATATTTTCTTTTAATTGCATTATGTTAATTGTATAATCCTTTAAACATAATAAAATGAACTTTAAAACAATTTATTGATCAGCAGTAAATTAACCCAGGAACAAATAGTTGATACTAACAAAACCAAAGAAAGTGTCAGCATTGATGGATCTTGCTATATTTGGGACTTTGAGGACCTATCAAAATCATTTAAAATGCATTAGCCATTATTACTTGTATAAACCTGTATTTTTAGTGTATAGATCTGTGTTTTATTAAATGATGTAATTATCTGTTGACTATAAATAAAGATGATAGCCACTCCCTGCCATTATTGATTAGTTTCCCAAAGCCACATGTTTGTTTTTATATGTTACTTTAAGACTAACATCTTATTAAGGTGTTACCAATTAGTCACTTTTTTATTAGTTGCATTTTATGTAAATACACATAGGCCAAAATCCTGTTGTTCAGCATAGTAAGTTGCAACTACAGTAGGCTAATTGAATCAGTGGAGATTTGGTGATTCAACTTCTCTGTAAGTTCCATGGAGTCAATAGGCCTACTCTACCTGCACCTTAGATTTCAGCTGCAGAAACAGAAACCTGGCCCCAAATAGCCATCTGCCCAAATGACTCCAGGAATAGCCAGCATTTTATAGGTAACAAATAAACACCACTCATTACACCAAAAGAGTAATAGTGCTGCCAGGTATTATTATTTCACAACAGGAATGGCTTTGTTGTTCTTGTTCTCCTGAACAATAACACTTTACAGATGTGATGGTATTTGTAATGTGTTATTTCCAAGCTCAGGGTCTTCTTAGCTGCCCAAGGCCTTTCCGGTATCAGCTCAACTATTGCTTCCAGTTTGAGATTTGCCACAGTGTAACACTGTAGGCATTAAAAGCACAAAACGAATATTTGGCTTAAACACACAAGATGTCCATTGAGTGAGGTCTACAGAGCTTTTCTACTATATGATCGCCCATTGAAGAGTCTTCTGGGAATGAAGCAATCCGTGTACATACGTATCAGAGCATACAGGTAGCATTGGATTGGGTCATGTATGCATAGGGTGGCCTAGATCTATCGGAATCACTTGCCATAGCCAGGAGGGATGGTTGAGGGGCCTAACAACTAGAGAGGCCCGGAAAGAAAGAACAAGAAACCGGGCCATCTCGGCAGTGGCCCCTTGGCTATGGAATAACCTCCCATCACTTGGCTCTTCGGGCAGGCCTTCCCTCCTATCAATACTTGACTTTATTCTTATTATAATTTTCTGTTTTCCCATTTTTGAGCATTGTTAACATTATTGTTTTGAACTGTTTTAATTGTTTTAGTTTATGTTTATAATGAGTAGACTTTGTCTAGGGGGGAGGGATAGAAATCTAATAAATAAATAAATAAATAAATAAATAAATAAATAAATAAATAAATAAATAAATAAATAAATACCCAGTGGTTGTTGTGGGTTTTTCGGGCTCTTTGGCCATGTTCTGAAGGTTGTTCTTCCTAACGTTTCACCAGTGTCTGTGGCCAGCATCTTCAGAGGACACAAGAGTGTCTGGCATCTTCAGAGGACACAGCGTGGCCAGCATCTTCAGAGGGCACAGACTGCTATCCTCTGAAGATGCCGGCCACCGAGACTGGCGAAACGTTAGGAAGAAGAACCTTCAGAACACGGCCAAAGAGCCCAGAAAACCCACAACAACCATCAGATCCCAGGTGTGAAAGCTTTCGCGAATACAAATACCAAGTGGTTTAATACTTTTATTTCTCCCAGTGGTATTTATGGGTAGCCAGAAATACCCAGATGAAAATGGATTTGATACATTCCTAAAGAAGCATGGGGGCTCAGACAATGCTTCAACAGATACGGAGCGAACTGTCTTCCAGTTTGATATCCAGAAGAAGTATTTTAAAGAAGCACTTGACAGGTAATTCAGCAGCAGAAAAACAGGTAATTGGTTTGGGCTGGAAAATAATGTCAATAATTATTGAGAGACCTCTTTTGTACTGTTGTTAAGCACGGATGAATCTGTCATTTCCCTTTTCACACAGTTTTTGAGAAGCTCAAATTCTTTCCGTTTTCTTTATGAAGACATTTGTAAATTTTGGGCAGTTCTTTCATCTATCTATTTAGAATGCAGTAGGTGCAGATCTTCTCAGCAGGTAAAGAGCTCTGTTGTATTGTCAGCCCTGCGTCTCTTAAAAGGTAAGGAACCTGCCAGAAACAAAGCAGTGACAATCCTAACACAGCACCTTAAACACAGGGTTCAATACTGGCTTCATGGGCTAAGTGCTAAGTCAGGGTAGGATCCCAGCATGCTTAAAGGAAGCAATAGTAAATGGGTCCAAAACACTACAGACAGATTGTTAACTGGAACTGGTTATAGGAATCCCATCACCCCACAGTTCCAGCAACTCCACTGGCTGCTGATCCAGTTTTGGGCACAGTTCAAAGTGCTAGATTTAACCTATAAAGCCCTAAATGGCTCAAGTTCCAGCTATTTCAACAATCACATCTCCCTCTATGAACCTGCCCAGGAGTTAAGATCATCAGAGGAAGCCTTTCTCTTGGTCACACCACCTTCACAGGTGTGTTTGGTGGGGGCACAGGTGAGAGACTCCTTTGAGGCTCCTCCCAAACTCTAGAACTCCATCCATGGAAGGCCAGACTGGCCTTGTCTTTGCTGTCCTTCCATAAGCAGACAAAGACCTTTATCTTCAGACAAGTTTTTCTTTAGTGAATGGCTGTCTGAGAGGGGTTTTTAAATCGAGTGTTGTGCCTTATTGTTTTGAATCTATTTTTGGTGTTGCTTTTGTTTACCGTTTTTAGTGTGATATTTGTCTGATTGTTTTTTTCCTCTTCTATATGATTGCAAATGATGTCTCTCATCAATCTTTTTGCTTTTCTATCTCTATATTTGAAAATATGCGACAAAAGTTCACTACTGGCTTCAAGAACACACATAGCACCGTACAATTTATTCTTAGTTCTGCTATATGGCATGAAATATAGGCTTTTAACACAAGTTGCTAGTTTAAAAATGGAAGCATTTGGAGTGCAGATTCATCTCAGGATGCTAAAAATTTCTGGGATCAAGAGATTGACCAGTGAAGAAGGACTAAACTAAAAGAGTAAGGAATTCAGAAAGATACAATGACTGAAATCCGGTAGAAAGTTGCATTTATTTATTTATTTATAGATCATCCTACTTCACAGGATCTCAGGGCATGTTACAAAACTGTTTAAAACATTTTTAAATATAAGATAATTAAAACAATTTAAAATAAAACAGTGTAAAATTAGAAAATTCAAACTAAAGGAGGACCATTGAATCAATGAAACTTACAGAGGAGTTACCTCACCTAGCATAGGCATCCTTCAGTCTCGAAAGACTATGGTAACATGCTCTGAATTGAGGAGTGTCCCCTCCAGAGCATGAAGCCTGAGTAAAGTAATATGGAGGATAGGCTGTTACCCAAGCAGCAGATCCCCCCTCTCACCTAATCTCCATTGATTCCATGGGCTTACTCTAGTTATGTTTTGCTACTGGATTTCAGCCATTATTTTGCTCATTTAAGGAAAGAAAATACAGATTGTCAGAGTTGATCACTGATGGTAAAATAAATAGGAAAAGACGCTTAGAAATAAGAGAAACATACTGGTTGCAAAACCTCAGAGACTCGTTTGGATGCAATACAACAGGACTGTTTAGAGTTGCTACCTTCAAAGTCAAGCTAAACACAATGATGTCCAATCTCTTATAAGAAAGGAACAAGAAAAATAATCCTATGTGAAAGTTGGCAGTCAATATTTGTCCCTGCTCCTTAGGCAGCTATTGGTTAGCACAATGTAATTAAAGGATAGTGGAGACAAAAAGAAGAGATCTCCAAAATACACTGTGTTTGAGTTTATTATTACATTAGAAATAGGCAAACATCCCAGTGCATCTGCCTATAACCCATAAAAGGGATTTGTCAAAAGCATTGTGGATAGAAAGGCTATTGTTGCCTAATTTAGAACTGATCAAACCACAAGGTCCAGCAGAAATCTATTGAAATGGTGCTGAATATATCTCGGTTCACTGTTCCTTGCTTATGCTTATCTTTAATTTTTAAAAAAATTCATGGTTTTCTTTATACACGTACTTTTGAAAATACAACACAATTTTTCTACTTTTTCAATATTGGCTGGGAAATGTCTGATCTTTTAAATTGTTCTACTTATTTTGTAGATGGGCTCAGTTCTTCATTCACCCCTTGATGATTAAGGATGCAATTAACCGTGAAGTTGAAGCTGTGGATAGTGGTAAAACCAATGGATTTGATCTTAAGTTTCTTTTAATTGTTATTTTCATACTCTTGAGGGAAAAAATCCCAACTAGCCTTTGTAGCACTCTTACTGTGAAATTTGGATGACCTGCCTTTTATATAACAGTGTTATAAAAGTAATATGTAGATACCATGGCCACAATCCAAAGAGTTAAGCATACTTAAGCCCTTTGAAATCAGCAGCCTTAAGTATGTTTAACTTTGTGCTGGACTGTTGTCAATAAATTTTGGGAGCGTAATTTTATCAGCTCTCAGAGCATACCAAACTAGTTAATTAACTGTAGGGCTGAATTTCTAAGACTATCTGTAGGAAATTAATCCTGTTGAATTCAGTGGGATTTCATGCTCTGAGAAAGTGCTTAGAATTGATCCATAACTCATTATAAAATGTACAGATGTGTTCGTTCTGTGATGTGGACTTGATGTATTAATCATGAAGATGACATGAGTGACAGGCTATGGTGAAAAAAGCATCGTTTGTACACTATAATGAATACATGCTTCACAAAGTACAAAAGTTATATTTCTAGTTAAACAACAAAACCCCTAGCCTTTCAGTATTCCCAAATTCAGGTTTGTTTGTTTTTCCTTAATCTTAATCTGGGGCTATATCTTCAACTGGTTGGTTCTTGGCAAGGTGCCATCTCTTAATCCCCACTCCTAAACCATAGTGCTGGAATAATGGTGACATGTCTCATTGGCAAAAGCTTGGCTAAGAAATCTGAGGCCCTCCAGATCCTGTTGAACTCCAGTTCCCGTGGGTGTCAACCCCCCTTGTGCATGATGGGAGATACAGTGGACCCTTGACTTACAGACGGCTTGACTTACAGACTTTTTGAGTTACAGACTTCTCTGGCCACAAAATTTAGGTTTGACTTGCAGCCTGAGAATTGACTTACAGACCAGAAAAAAACCAAAATGGAACAAAAACGGCCTGTTACAGGATTAATCGGTTTTCAATGCACTGTAGGTCAATGGAGACTTGACCTACAGACTTTTTGACTTGAGAACCGCCTTCCAATACAAATTAAGTTCTTAAGTCAAGACCCCACTGTAACAAAGGCAGTAGTTCATCAGCATCTCAAGGGTCATAATTTACATAGCCCTGGGTTAAGAATTTTAGAACTACAATCCTATATAAAAAGGTAAAGGTTCCCCTTGACATTTTTAATCCAGTCGTGTCCGACTCTAGGAGGCGGTGCTCATCCTGTTTTTCAAGCCGTAGAGCCAGCGCTTGTCCGAAGACAGTTTCCATTGTCACATGGCCAGCATGACTAGGGAACGCCGTTTTACCTTCCCACCAAGGTGGTACCTATTTATCTACTCGCATTTACATGCTTTCGAACTGCTAGGTTGGCGAGGAGCTGGGACAAAGCGACAGGCGCTCACTCCGTTGCGTGGATTTGATCTTACGACTGCTGGTCTTCTGACCCTGCAGTACAGGCTTCTGTGGTTTAGCCCGCAGCGCCATCCCGTCCCTTTTACAAACCTATATACATTTACTTAAAAGGGACTTCCATTGAAACATTGGGAATTGTTTCAAAATAAACATGTATAACACTGTGATATAAAATATAGGTTAGAATAACAACTCACCCCAGTCCTCTGCAATGGGGATTGGCAACTTTGGGAGGTGAAGAAGCCAGTTTTTTACCCTGAGATCTTCTGAGTTCTAACAGACTAACAATAAATATGAGGAAAAAAGTGGAGAAACCAGAAGTTGACTATTTACTTGGGAACTAAAAGTGACCTATATTGACCTGGAGGTTTTGATAAACCATGGACCATGAGCCATGGAATACCATGGGTGTTTGTGATCATGTAGACAAAAATACATTACTTCTCATTTCTACAGCACCAATCACAAACTAAGGAAGTTCCCTTTTTTTTACTACAATTCCCAGAATCCACTACCTAGCATTCCACTGGTTGGTGGAAATTGCATTGCATACAATGAAGTTTGTGTGAACTTCATACAGAACAATCATAGTTTCCAAGGACATTGTTCTTTTCCTTTACCACATCCATCCCATGACACTGTGCTGACAAGGAGTATGAAGGTGGAAGAGGTAATTTTCTTGAATACATCTAGTTCCACTTCAAGTGTTATGCTGCCATATGCTGTTGATGAACAGCCTGAGACACTGGAGTTATCTCCTCCTGGAGCATCAGGAATACCCTCGTGCAGCCCTTCAGAACAAGAAGAAAACAACATTATTTTTCTCTGTTGTTCTAATTTTAGCACCAGAGCTTCTAATAATTTTTTTTACTGCATCTCCCAGAATCCCCCAGAACCAACACCATGATGGCTGGGTAAATTATGGGAGCTGTAGTCTCAAAAAGTATTTGGTTTCAATGTCAAAGAAGGTAGGATATTTCTTTCTCTGCTGTTCCATGTATTATATTGTGTTCCTTGTCTAAATGATCTTTTCATAGAAATGGTACTCCTAAATTGTACTGCCTAATGTGTTCTTTAAAACAAACAGAATATCAAATAGCAAGGCCTTCTGATGCTAACAGAAGGGAATTGCTGCTTGGAAGCCTTGCAAAGCCAGGACATCCTATGAGAAAATTCTTTTGGGGTAAGTATAATATTCCAAGATTCCAATTGATATGCTGGTGATACAGATTTAGTAGAGTTTGAAGAACTGGTGTTTATTGAGGTAATGCATTTAGTAACTGAGAATATCTGGAACTTGCAAAGATTCTTAATTCTGGGTATTTCCACTTCTACAAAATACATTGTATTTCAGATTTTTCACATCTGCCTTACTCAGGATGTGGCCCAGCATGACCTTACATTGAAAGTCATGGTTAAAAAGTAGCAGATGAGGTGGTAAACCTGGAAAATCCCTCTTCACACTACTTTGAAGGGATCAAATGGATGGTCATTTCCTAATGCCAAAATATAATGTTTTATGTACCAATAGTCTAACATTATATAAGGCAGTTTCCTATGTTCCCATGACCTCACCTCTGGAAGCATCCATAAGTGGTCTGTCTTGGTCAGACTAATTTACTGAGATGAAGTCCCCTTTGAATACTATATAATAGAAATGTAGAAAATGGGATAACCAGTGTGGTGTGATGGATAGAGTGACAGACTAGAACTCAGAAGGCATGGGAGTTTCACACATAAGGGGTGTGAAACTGGCAAAGTCACCCCATTAATATCTTACCTTGAAAGTCCTGTTCAGAGTGCACAATAACAACAGAAAATATGAAGCTTTGTTACAGGTTTATTACTGAACCGTATGGTTTGTTTGTTTTAAAATCACTACATGCATTAAAAATAAGCACAAACTTCCTAATTAATTTTATAGGCAATGCAGAGACACTTAAACATATGCCGAAGAAGAACAAAATTGACACCTATGCAAGACTGAGGGACTTCTGGAAACATCACTATTCTGCTCACTACATGAATCTTGTTGTTCAGTCAAGAGGTACTATAAAAATAAATTCCCGCTTTGCTGAAATGCAAGTAATTACTGTATCAACATGACATATCTATGTCACTGTCTGGATAGCTCAGTGATTTAGGTACCTGGCTGCGGAGCCATAGGTTGGGAGTTTGATTCCCCACTCTGCCACTTGTGAGTAGAGCCAATTTGTGTAATCTTGGACAAGCTGCCCAGTCCCAGAACAACCTGAGCAGAAGGAAATGATAAGCCACTTCTGAGTGTTCTCTACCTGTAAAACTCTGAAAAAGGTTCACCGTAAGTCAGAACTGAAAGCACATGATTGTGTGTGTGTGTTTAGTCGTTTAGTCGTGTCCGACTCTTCGTGACCCCATGGACCAGAGCACGCCAGGCCCTCCTGTCTTCTACTGCCTCCCGGAGTTGTGCCAGGCTCATGCTGGTCGCCTCGCAGACACTGTCCAGCCATCTCATCCTCGGTCGTCCCCTTCTCCTCTTGCCATCACACCTTCCTAACATCAAGGTTTTTTCCAAGGACTCTTTTCTTCTCATGAGATGGCCAAAGTACTGGAGCCTCAGCTTCAGGATCTGTCCTTCAAGTGAGCATTCAGGGTTGATTTCCTTTAGAACTGATAGGTTTGTTCTCCTTGCAGTCCAGGGGATTCTCAAGAGCCTCCTCCAGCACCACAATTCAAAGGCATCAATTCTTCGGCGGTCTGCTTTCTTTATGGTCCAGCTCTCACTTCCATACATCACGACAGGAAAAACCATAGCTTTGACTATTCGGACTTTTGTTGGCAAGGTGATGTCTCTGCTTTTCAAGATGCTGTCAAGATTTGTCATCGCTTTCCTCCCAAGAAGAAGGCGCCTTTTAATTTCAGGGCTGCTGTCTCCATCTGCAGTGATCATGGAGCCCAGGAAGATAAAATTTGACACTGCCTCCATATCTTCCCCTTCTATTTCCCAGGAGGTGATGGGGCCAGTGGCCATGATCTTAGTTTTTTTGATGTTGAGTTTCAGACCGTTTTTTGCACTCTCCTCTTTCACTCTCATTACAAGGTTCTTTAATTCCTCCTCACTTTCTGCCATCAGAGTGGTATCATCTGCATATCGGAGGTTGTTGATATTTCTTCCGGCAATCTTAATTCCGGCTTGGGTTTCTTCCAGTCCAGCCTTCCGCATGATGTATTCTGCATATAAGTTAAATAAGCTGGGGGACAATATACAGCCTTGTCGTACTCCTTTCCCAATTTTGAACCACTCAGTTGTTCCATGACCAGTTCTAACTGTTGCTTCCTGTCCCACATATAGGTTTCTCAGGAGACAGATAAAGTGGTCAGGCACTCCCATTTCTTTAAGAACTTGCCATAGTTTGCTGTGGTCCACACAGTCAAAGGCTTTCGCATAGTCAATGAAGCAGAAGTAGATATTTTTCTGGAACTCTCTGGCTTTCTCCATAATCCAGCGCAAGTTAGCAATTTGGTCTCGAGTTCCTCTGCCTCTTCGGAATCCAGCTTGTACTTCTGGGAGTTCTCGGTCCACATACTGCTGAAGCCTACCTTGGAGGATTTTGAGCATAACCTTGCTAGCGTGCGAAATGAGTGCAATTGTACGGTAGTTGGAGCATTCTTTGGCACTGCCTTTCTTTGGGATTGGGATGTAGACTGATCTTTTCCAATCCTCTGGCCACTGTTGAGTTTTCCAAACTTGCTGGCATATTGAATGTAGCACCTTAACAGCATCATCTTTCAAGATTTTAAATAGTTCAACTGGAATGCCATCACCTCCACTGGCCTTGTTGTTAGCCAGGCTTTCTAAGGCCCACTTGACTTCGCTCTCCAGGATGTCTGGCTCAAGGTCAGCAACTACATTGTCTGGGTTGTCCGGGATATCCAAATCTTTCTGATATAATTCCTCTGTATATTCTTGCCACCTCGTCTTGACGTCTTCTGCTTCTGTTAGGTCCTTCCCATTTTTGTCTTTTATCATGTTCATCTTTGCGCAAAATGTTCCTCTAATATCTCCAATTTTCCTGAACAGATCTCTGGTCTTTCCTTTTCTGTTATCTTCCTCTATTTCTTTGCATTGTTCATTTAAGAAGGCCCTCTTGTCTCTCCTTGCTATTCTTTGGAAGTCTGCATTCAAGTTTTTGTAACTTTCCCTATCTCCCTTGCATTTTGCTTTCCTTCTCCTCTCTGCTATTTCTAAGGCCTCGTTGGACAGCCACTTTGCTTTCTTGCATTTCCTTTTCTTTGGGATGGTTTTCGTTGCTGCCTCCTGGACATGATTATTAATATTAAATATATAATGTGCCATATTTTTAAAGAACTCTGTCGTTGTTGTTGTTACAAATGAAAGTTGACATGGGAACTAATATGGCAAGCAGCAGTGTTGGCAAAGTGGTGTTGTTATCATGTACCATCAAGTGTTTTCCAATGAATTAGGTAAAGGTAAAGGTTCCTCTTGACATTTTTTTCTCCAGTCGTGTTCGACTCTAGGGGGCGGTGCTCGTCCCCGTTTCCAAGTCATAGAGCCAGCATTTTGTCCAAAGACAATCTTCCGTGGTCACATGACTTAGACACGGAAAGCTGTTACCTTCCCACTGAGGTGGTCCCTATTTATCTACTCGCATTTGCATGCTTTCGAACCGCTAGGTTGGCGGCGCTCACTCCATCACGTGGATTTGATCTTACAGCTGAAGATCTACAGACCATACAGCACAGAGGCTCCTGCGGTTTAACCCGCAGCGCCACCACATCCCATTTCCAATGAATTAGGGACCTCCAAAAGGTCCTATCAGTAACAGCCCTATTCAGGTCTTGCTAACTGAAGACCATGGTTTTCTTTATTGGGGAAATTAGCAAAGCAATACTTAAAGGATGTCCTGCATCGTCTGTTTGCAAAGGCACTCCCAGCTTCACTGCCATGTCTTTGGGTTTGTACGAGAGTTGGCACTAAGAGCGAACATTATGGGACTATTTTCTACAAGTAAAATTGTGTGAAAACTTGATGCTGCAGTCAGGGATTCACAAAGCATGCAGGTTTGAGCTTAGAATAGTCATGTAGGGGTCTCTTTATTGCGTTTTCACGGCATTGTTGCTGCTTATAATCAAGCCTTAGATAGAATTACAAACCCACTTTAAATTGTGTGTATTCTCATGTTTGTGATTCTATTGAGCCAGAATATGTATTGGCATTGCAGTCCTACTCTGTGAAATATAAAAACCCTATACATGCATGAAATTAGGACAGGAGAGGGAGCCCTTAAAGAGATTAGCTTTATCCTTACACAGTTAGAACTGTTTATATTGTATAGAGAAAAAGGAAGTCCAGATAGTCTACAATATAATGCCTACATATAAGATGTAGTGTGTTACTCCCAATCTTTTCTGCACTTCCTCTCGGAGTTTCCTTCCCCCCCCCCCCCGCAGCCTGGAAATAAAGAGGCAACACACAGGTTGTTGGGTTAAAACTTGGGCCACAACTTTATTAACTATTTAAGCTAATCCCCCAAGTACAAGGGGGCCTGAACGTAGTGCGATATCCTCCACAATCCAGAGTAGCCTAGACCTCCGGGCCATTCATAGAGCAGTGTCACGCTTTGCAGGGTGCATATTGCGCCCGCAGTGGGTGTGTCACACGTGGGGGTGTCACGCCTGAGGTGGGCGTGTCACACTCATGCAGGGGGCATGTCGTGCTCGCAGTGGTGTGTCCCACTCACACAGGGGGAGATCTGCAGCCCCTAGAAAGGTTGGGGACCGCTGCTTTAAAACAAGAAAGTAAGCTGAGTAGTGCTGCTGAAGAATAACCCAAATCCTTGCTGAGAAAAGCAGTCTGGTGCATGGAGCACCAATTAAACCTGTCGCCTTATCCATTACCTATTGCTTAATTACGAATCTAATCTTTAAACAAAATTCCAATGCCCCTTCCTTTCTTCTCTCTCTCTCTCTTTCTCTCTTTATTAATAGTTAATGAGACCACAAAAGGGTCTCATTAAAACAGTACAACAGCCAAAACGCTCCCCTTAAATGCTAATCCCCACTACAATCACCGTCCATTCCCAACACGTAAGAACAAAGGAGGGGGGGGAGGGGTGTGATCTAACCTCTTCACCCCTTGCAAAGCCCAATATATTAATAAAAAAGTAGTAAATTAACTTAAACTTCTAAATGAAGTAAAGAGGGGTGGGGGTGCCATCTTCAACCTCCCCCCGCTTAAGGAACAAACTCTACTGTTAAACAAGAAACAACAACTATTAAAATAAACTGATAAAATAGAACCAGCTGGGAACCGCTGGAGCGCAGCTCAAATCCTCAATGGGAGAAGCAGCCTGGTGCAGGGAAAACGAAGCTGCTTCCTCTCTTGGTTCCAGGGCTTGCCTTTCTGCTTGAAAAAATGACAAAGAAGCTGAGCTGGAGGGACCACGCCTGCCTAAATGCTCCATTTCTCCTCCCCTTGGAAAGCAGCATCATTCGACTGTGACACCACTCTCCGGGCGGGGGAGCAAAGCCTTCCTGCCACAGTGACTCGCACCGTGGCGGAGCGATCATACATGAAGTTCCAAGACCATAGAGTGTGTCTTGTCCACCTTCTCCACCTCCGTTGTAACAACCTCTAAGTCCTCTGAAGATGCCGGCCACAGAGACTGGCGAAACGTTAGGAAGAACCACTTTCAGAACACGGCCAAGAAGCCCGAAAAACCCACAACAACCAACCTCTAAGTCATTCAAATGAGGTTCACGGGAATGTGCATAGTATTATACCACCATACTGGTAAAATACGTTAAATGTTCAGTGTTTGAACATCTCCTCAAAGCATGTATTTCTGCTTTCATTGTAATGTTAATTAAGCAACTTACTAGTCACATACAAATGGCAAATCATAGGTTGCTAATACCTATGAGGTGCCATCAATTAGTTCTTAGTAGATCTTGGGAAATGAACATTTCTAAACTGTAGTTCCCAGCAACTCCCATCCAGCTTGATTATGTTCAGTATTCTTACGTTAATGTTGCCCTTAGAATAATGAATGGCTTTCTCATTTTCTTTCTTTTCTATTTTCTCTTCCCAATTTTTCCTTATTAGAGACCTTGGATACTTTGGAAAAATGGGTGACTGAAATCTTCTCACACATCCCAAATAAGTAAGATGATTTATTCTTAAACTGAAGTTAGTTTGTGTATGAAACTGGAGTTAGTTTGTAAAAATCCCACATATATGTTCCATGAGAAATATGAACAAGAAAGGAAGTACTCAGAAAGTCAATGCATGCCAAATGTGTGGCTGTAAGAGAAGGTTCACATATCGTTTTGGCTCTGTGATGACCAGGAAGAAATATTGTAAACAAAATAAGAAATTGTCCTGTCCTCTTCACTGTTGGCTGCCACTTTTCCTGTTTTGTTTTGTGGAGTTTTGCATAGCCAGAAAATAAAATGTAAGGAAAGGAAGGTGAACTGAAGACCTTCAAGATGTAGCTAATGAAAACAAGTGTTAGGCTTTCTTGTACATAAAAATAAAAGAGCATTTGGAATTTCTGTTATCTGGACCTCAACTGGTCACTGTCTTGGTGTTTCACTTGTCCTTCATTGACTGTCAATGGACAGAATTCAATTGGTGATGACCACCCAGATAAGAGATATGCCATAAGTTTTACTTACTTGCTTGCTCACGTTATTGTTGATTTAATCGCTTTGGTCTTTCTACCACTTCTAGCATTACAAATGTGGCATTAGTCATAGTGACAAATTGCTTCAGATTAATGAAGTCTAGTTGTGTTCCTGGACGTTTGCTCAATCACACAATAAATTAGAAGCAATTTGCTGCCAGCACTCCTATGATTTACACTGTTTCAATTATACAAGTTGAAATTGTTAATTGGATTCTGCTCAGTGTTATATTTCCTTATTTTAAAATGTTCATTGATTTTTTTTCCCATACAAACAACACAAAAGCGAGGAACAGCTTTTTTAATAGCATCATATACTGTGTATTAGAAAGAAAGATCCATTTAACATACTTCTGTATAACATAACATTTCAAGAGCTTGTTGTATGGTAGCATACAACAAATCACGTTTGCACCTGCATCATCAGTGAAGAGGCTAACTGGACTCCATTTAGAAGAATTCAGGCTCATTGTGCAGCAACAAAGAAGCTGTACTGTAGTGAACAAATGGCAACACACAGAGCAAAAATTCTCATTGTTTCATTTAGTCGTTTAGTCATGTCCAACTCTTCGTGACCCCATGGACCAGAGCACGCCAGGCCCTCCTGTCTTCCACTGCCTCCCGGAGTTCTGTCAATTTCATGTTGGTTGCTTTGCAGACACTGTCCAGCCATCTCATCCTCGGTCGTCCCCTTCTCCTCTTGCCATCACACTTTCCTAACATCAAGGTCTTTTCCAAGGAGTCTTCTCTTCTCATCAGATAGCCAAATAAAACTCAATACAGCGGACAGATTAAGAAACAAGGACACAGTCTTTAGTAATTCAGCTCCATATCATTAACTAAAATAATACAAACATTCAACAGATACAATAATTAGTAGGATAAATTTTAAAAGATGGTTATAAAGATGGTAGAAAGGATGATGAAAGGATGGCAAAAAGGATGATAAAAGGAAAGTAGAGATTTCAGCAAGTTAATGCTCAAGGAAAGCCCAACGGAAAATCCAAGTTTTCAATGCTTGTTTAAACCCGTCCAACGAGGGTGTCAGGTGTATCTCCATTGGCAGATTGTTCCTCAGGTGGGGGGGGGGATGCCGAGAAGGCCCAGCTTCTTGTTCTTTCCCTCCAGACCTCCTTCGGGGTCAAGGCCCTCAACTGCCCTGCCTGTGAAGAAGGGGTATTACGGACAGATCTGGGAGTAGGCATTCTGCTAGATACCAAGGTCCTAAACCATTTAGGAATGTTATCATCATAACCTTGAAGTCAGTGCCGAAACGAATGGGTAAGCAATGAAGGGAGGCCAGAATGGGGGAGATGTGCTGAAATTTCTTCACCCCAGTTATTAATCTGGCTGCTGAATTCTCCACATCAACCTCAAGCGCAGCCCCATGTAGGGAGCACTGCAGTAGTCTATTCTTGAGATTATGAGTGCATGAATCAAAGTCGTGAGTCTAGATAGGGACGCAGCTGGGCAATCCTCCAAAGATCGACATGGGCTTCCAGGACCACAGATGTCACCTGAGCTTCCATGGTGAGATCTGGGTCCAGGCAGATGCCCAAGCTGCAAACCTCATTCTTTGTGGGAAGAGTCACTCCTCCAAAGGAAAGAGAGTTTCCCAACCCACTGATGCCAGGGCTGCCGATGCGCAAGATTTTCATCTTGTCCAGATTCAACCTTAGTCCATTTGCCTTCTTCCACCCCAGAATGGTCCCCAAGCAGAGCTCAAGGGACAGAACAGCATCCACTGCAGTTGGAGAAAAGGAGAGATATTGCTGGATGTCATCAGCCTACTGATGACACTGAGCTCCACAATTCCAGATGACCTCACCCAACAACTTCATATAGATATTAAATAATATTGTGCATAATAGTGTATGTATCCAGACTTAGTCAAAGTAGGTACATAAAAGCCAAAGGGACAAGTTAGTTACTCTGTGACAATGCTTTGAATATGACTTAGCCTTGATCCAAAAAGATTTCAAACTATAACCTCTGAATGCTGTACTAGTGTGTGTGCTTTTATTTTTAAGTGGATTACCCAGACCAACTTTTAGCCATCTGAAGGAGCCATTTGACACACCTGAATTCCACAGAATTTACAAAGGTAAGGTAATTGGAATCTGGCTTCCTTTTTGTACTGTTGGTGTATATGAATGACAATAGCAGCCTTTCTTCTTTTTGCTTGCATGGTATAATAGATAAGAGGGAGAGATTTGAGTAAAACATTCTCATCTAAGGAATATGGACATTTTTTCTACTTTGGCAATCCACTATTTCTCAATTCCAGCCTTCTATGTCAATAATATGGATCCTTTCTACCATGTTTCTGAAAATGACTAATTCAGATAGATAGATTTTATCCATCCATTCATCTGTCTGTCCGTCCGTCCGTCCGTCCGTCCGTCCGTCCATCCATCCATCCATCCATCCATCCATCCATCCCCCCCCACTGCGCTGGACAACAGATAGATAGATCCAGTTTGCAGCACATAGAGAAAGTGGTCCATAAACAATAAGTATGACCATGATTTTTTGAAATAGTTGGTGCAGCAGGACTGCTGCAGTTGTTTGCTGCAACATCTTATACCATTTCAAATCATTATATGTGCATTTTCTGCCCTTGCCACCTCTTCTTCATAGAAACATGAAGTTGGAAGGGACCTATAAGGCCATTGAGTCCAACCCCCAGCTTAATAGAGGAATATGAATCAAAGGATATATATTCTCACAGTCCATCTATTCACAATTCATATCTGTTTTCACAATCCATCCTTCTGAATCTTTGATGTTGTTGACTCATTTGTCATCCTTCAGTTATTCCAGTGAAAGAAATTCATTCACTGAGCATCTCCTGGGCTCTTCCCCCACAAGAAAAGAATTATAGGTAAGGAATGACATTCTGACATACTTCCCTTTATATGTGAGCAGAAGATTAGATTCTCTCTACCTTGTCTTGAATCCCCTAACCTTATGACTTGCTAGGCAAGAGAAACAGGACCCGAGAACTCTGAATTCTGGTGCTCCATTGGGAAGGGACAACCCCCAGAACATCTTAAATTTATTGAAGCTAAATTACTGATGGGTTAATCAACTTAGAATCAGATGATTAATCAGCTAACATTAAATGCCAGAACAACTAAAACCTGCTCTGGAAAGTGGCTGCTATCAATATTATGAGAAACTGAGGAGGCCTATACAGTACCCATAAGCAAACAGTCCTGCTGGATTTTTGTGAACAGACTTGTACCAAAAGGCATCATAGGAGTGGTGGTTGACTCATTCTCTTTGTTGTGTTCCTGCAATAATATACACAGGCAAGTCTTTTGGAGATGTCACATTGGGAGCAGAAGAAATACTTCCTCTTTTTAAAAAGTTGGTGGTTTTTCCTTTGCTTTTATAATTTGATATTTAATATTCCTTCCTCCCCCCTACCACCATGTTTTTAGGGTTAAGCCTCTTCATTACATCTCCTGGCTGGTAGGACATGAAGGCAAAGGCAGTGTACTCTCCCTTCTCAGAAAAAAGTAAAGTTCTTTTTTTCCTGTATTGCATTAAAGTATGCAGTTGCTTTTGGATGATTAATTATAGGTTTAAATATCGAAACACCATATCTAATATTGAGCTGCAATGAAATGTGGTGCTGTGGTGCTGGAGAGTATCCACTGGGAATCGAAAGCAAGGTGAAAAAATGTGAAGAAACCTATCAGTTTTATTAGTTTTGTTACAAACCAAACCCAACATATTTCGGCTCAGCTTTGGGGTCTTTTCCCAGATATGATTTCATATGTCTGTTTTAGGAAATCTTTATCTCCAAACCCTGGGATTCTGCATTTTCTGCCCTGTAGACTGATCAGGACCTACATAGATCCCCCAACCAAACAAAAACTGCAAAATGGAAGTGGCCAAATGTCAACTTCCAGTTGTGTGTGGATTTAGTTTGGAGTGAAATGCATATATTTTTCCCAGTATTTTGAGGTGTGCTTTCATTTCATTTTGGATCCCTGATACTTAGCCTACAGATATTTACCCTGCTCAATCCAAATAATTTAGTCTCCAATGTACTGAGCATTCAACATTTCGAGGAGCATTAGTTATTTATATTAGGGCTGGTCAGGGCCAGAGATATTTTTCTTAAATACTCTTTTAAAAGGTCTTATTATCAGCAATTCATTAACCAAACCATTAACTGTAAAGACGATTGCATATTGCCAAATCTCGGTGTAAGCACCTTTTGTAATAATAAATAAATTTTGTAGAATATTGTAGGACATGTAACATCACTATTTTTTGAAGAGTACCTTCCTTTTAGAAAGGCAAGACCTTAATTTTCTTTATTCGCTATTATACTACAGCCAAAACAGATTAAAATAGAATGCTTTTGATGCCTTTAATGAAATGTGCTTTTATATTGCAATAGGTTTTGGGCTATTGCATTATATGGTGGAAATGGTGAAACAGGATTTGAACAAAATTCCATCTATTCTATCTTCAGCATTTCTGTGACATTAACAGATGAAGGTTTGGAGCATTTCTATGAGGTAAATTCCCCTTTTTGTTAGCCTTTATCTTCATGCATTTCGAAACATACAATACTGCAATGAGCCTGTACCTGCATACAAAAGGACAATTAAAGAATAAAGGGCAAAGAAAGAGATAACATGGCAAATTGGTTTTTCACACATTGACTTACATAATTTGTAACTTTATAACCAAACAAGCAGTGGCTCTGTACTTTGATGCTATGTATAAATATATAAAAGTTTGCCATGTTATCTCACTCTTGTCTGAGGAAGTGAATTTTATCCACAAAAGTTCACATTAAGACATAACAATCTTTAATGGGTCACAACATTTTCGAATTTGTTCTTTAATGTTTTTAATTTTTCTTCTGTTTTTGCCTGATACACTTGCACAGACTAACATGGCTGCCTCTTCTAAAACTGTATACAAGAGATGGATTTATTTCTTAATATTGCTCACAGTACTCTTAATACAAATCCAGATATCAAAGAATCAAATTCAGGTGTATTCGTGAATCATTCATTGCCTATTGTACAATGTCTGTGGCACCTACCATTTCACATTATGCCATGCACACAACTTTTCCCAAAATTCCTTTTTGTTTAAATGTTTAATTGTGACTACAAAACAAGGGGAAACAAGTAGGGAAGAGCAAAAGTATCAGAGCAAAGTTAAACTCTGGAGTTTTCTTCATAATGAAGCTATAAGGGTGTGTATCTAATACAGTACTATACAGTTATAGCAGTTTGTTACCACCTGTAATTGTCATGCTCCATCCTACAAAATATAGAGTGTGATATTTTCTTTCTTCATTCATATCAGAGCATTGCATAATTCAAAATTATGGACACACATGAAATATATATGCAAAATCAAAAACCAGTATAAAGACAATCAAGTGATTTTTGGCCAGAAGTGGTCATAGCTTGAGATTTCTGCAGAAATGTTTCCTTGACTTCAGCCATCCTCAGAGGGTCAGTGTCCATGGAGTGGGTGGCTTCAATGCTGTTCCAATACAACATTTCTGGTAGTGAAGGATTTGCCAACTGTATGCCATTGCCCAGAGAATACCTAAGTGTACTCACAATGCTTTTCCAGTCTTTGGGGAGTCTCCTTCTATGTCCTCTGTATACTTTGATGATGGACCTAGAATTCTCTTCCAGAGAACATTAATGCTGTAATTCAGCGGAATGACCTAGAGTTTGGTAGCAGAGAATTCAAAGTATCTCACCCAGAATTCTGTAGAATGTGGGGCCATGGGAGTTTAAATTATATCAAGCCGCTAGAACTGTATAGGGTAGATATATATATTGTGCAGATATATTGTTATGAAATGCTGGATAGTTCAGTGATTTAGTATCTGGCTGTGGAGCCAGAAGTTGGAAGTTCAATTTCCCACCGTATCTCCTTGATAGAGGCTGGGCTCAACAATGCATAGGATCCCTTCCAGTTCTGGAGTTCGAAGATTATTGTCCATTGATAATATCTGTGCCCTCTCCAGATATTGTTCAAATTCCAATCAACCCAAGCCAGTCTGGTCCCATATTCAAGAATGGCAGGAGCTGTAGCTGACTAACATTCAGAGGGCTGCAGATTTCTGCTGATGTACCAATAGATGTTTTGAAATAAGTTTTACCATTGGCACTTCTTTCACAACTTATAAGAGCCATTCAGTTTTTGACAAGCCAGTTAGCATTTTCCAATCTCTTGTTTGTAACCTTCCTTTATGTATTGCAATTTTAGTTATCTCCTGCAAATTTATCTAGTATAGCATATTTTAGAAGACTGGGATGGCATATCTTAAGAACCTCTCAGAATACAGTGGGGTCTTGACTTAAGAACGGCTTGAGTTAAGAACATTTTGACTTAAGAACCACTCTCATAGGAAAATATTGACTTGACTTAAGTACTTAGATTTGAGTTAAGAACTGAAAAAAACCCACGTGGGAGGCAGGGAAAGTGCAAAATGTGAACTTTCAGTTAACTGTTGGCCAGTGAAAAGGGTGCCTGTCTGCTTCCTCACTCCTCCCAGCGTTTAGAGAGTGGATTGGGAGACAGTCTTCGGACTGCCTGGTACTGCCTGGACTGTATTTTCCCTGCCTTCCCTGAACCTTTCTTGACCTAAGAAAAAAAGAAACAAAATATCCCCCTCTAGTGGTTGAAGGCAGAATAGCAGCTTCCCATTAGTTTCTATGGACGGAAAAGAGCAGATACGGATCAAATGGTTTTCAATGCATTCCTACGGCAAATGCAGATTTGACCTGCGAACTTTTTGACTTGAGAACCGCCTTCCAATACGGATTAAGTTCTCAAGTCAAGACCCCACTTACGTCAGTCACCATTTGCCAAAACTTAGCAGTTCTTGTTTGCGCATGTCCACCACATACAAATTTATTTTGATGATGAAGTCAAACTTTTCTTTTTAAAACATATGGCTAGTCCTATTTTCTTTAGTACGAAACACAAGGGTTGGAATGTGAATAATAAATTCACATTTTCCGGGTCTTGTCACATAGACTTCTTGTGGAGACTTCTCCTGCACCACTGAGATTTCTTAGCTTTCTAAATTGTTTTTCCCACTTACTTTTGTGTTTTTCACTTATATTTTGGTGAAAGAAACCACCAAATTCTGTGCAGTTTCATCCCCTTTCCTGGGAAGTCTTGTACAGAAAATGACATCATTTTGTGCAAGAATTATAATAATTCTGTGCAGTTTGTTCCACTTACAAAAAATAAAAATAAAATCCCATGAGATTTCTTAGAATCCAAAGAAATGTCACTGCAAGGAGACAGGAAGATTTGAGTTTCTTCTTCTTGGTTTCTCACTGAGAATGAGAAACTACAAGAATAAGAGTCTTATATAAGCCTAGTCCCTTTCACAGACACTGTATCTGATGAAATATCTGTGGACAATACATGAGAACGTGGGCCAGATATAACTCATTAACCTTGATTTTTTTCATGAGACTCTATCTTCTTTTTTCCATCTTCAGGTTATCCATATTATATTCCAGTACTTGAAGATGTTGCAAAAAAATGGTCCTGAAAAAAGGTATTTGTGGAGGTGGTGAGGTGTGTTAGGTAATAGGGTAAAACTTTATTGCCCTTTGATTTTTTCCCCCTAATGCATATTCAGTATATACTGGAAGTTAGACAGCAAATGATAGAGGGGAAAATAAGTGCATAAAGAAAATGTGGGAATTATGCTATTTTAATGTCAGCATTCACATGCTTACGTTGGGTGATGATTTCCATGTGTGAATGAGTCATCACAGATCAAACACCTTAGACAGATTGTTTTTATTAATTTGGCCCACAAATGTTTACAATGAAATCACTTTGCATAATCAGGTGGAAGTCATCAAATGTTAATCAGGCAAGTGGCGTAAATGTAAGCATCTTATTTGTGCCTGTGTTTTTCCAGAGACCCATTGTTTCTTAGTCCAAGAACCATTACGATTACTCAAGATGTAGCTAGCCCTGCTTACATGCTGGAAGACTGCTTGCAAGATTTTTCAGATTGCCATGTTTACATCATTTTATAATGACCTTCTTTGACTGATTATCTGAACATTTCATCAACAAAAGTATTATTGTTTTCTCTATTATTGTAAATTAGCTCCCAGAAGTAAACCAGTAATTTAGCACTGTCAATTTCCTTGAGTTTCTCAAAATGGAAGAAGTACGGACTTTTCCTTCTGCTACACTACATGGATATATGGATGCTATTGTTCTAATCGGCATTACTTACTAAGCATACAGTACAAAAGGGCCATAGGTTTTCTCCTGTCTCTGATAATCCACAAAGAGTTATTCTCAAATATATAATATTCTCTCTCTTCTCCCCATGTGACATCTTCTACATGCCTGGAGTACAGCTCCTGTCATCTCTGGTATTTCAAAAACTGACAACATTTCCCCAAATGAAATGATGCTGTAGCCCCATTCAGAAACTCATTTAAGAGCCCCTAACTGAGCAGTTGGTATTTAAATAGATTATATATGTAGACTTGCTGTGCATAAGCCTATATAGATTAGGATACATAAACCTGAACCTAGCCAGGTCATTGACATAGTTTCCTTCCCCATATGCACATCCAATTAACCCAAACTGAAGAGGGTTAACAGGGCTCTTATCGTCCAGCTATGTGAAATAGGTTTTAATCCATGTTCACTAAATGTTTTGCAAAGAGAGAGCCAGTGCTGTGCAGTGATTAGATTATCAAGCTAGAACGTGGGGGATCCATGTTCTAGATGCTGGGATCCCCACAGTCAAGAATTTCACCGGGTGACTTTCAATCGGTCTGTTTCTCTCGGCCTAGTGTATGTCAGAGGGTTGTTGCACAGATAAAATGGGGGAGGAGGAGAGCCATGTACATCACTCTTGAGATTTTTGAAAGAAAGGTATGAATGCAACCAACAAGTAAACATGGCTTGATGTTCTTGTGTAATTTTAAAGTCCCTCCCTCATCTCTTGGTTATTCAACAATACGAATGAAGAAAAAAGGCTTTCTGTTCAAGATCTACTACAGAAATTCAGGTTGGCTGGTTGTTTTATGAGTGGAAGTAAAGAAATATAGTCATAATTTTTCTATTTATAGAATATGGCAAGAAATTCAGAAGATTGAAGGCAATGAATTTTGCTTCCAGGAACAGGTGATTGTTGTTCATTTCCAATATTGCCTTGTGTCTACATTCATGCTACACATCTTAATATATAGTTTGTTTGAGAAACTAGTAATGATCTTACAGAGATCCAATGTCATATTTCAAGATCCTCAGCCTTCTATCCTTCCAAGGTTGGTAAAATGAGTACCCAGCTCGCTGGGGGGGGGGGCAATGTGTAGCCTGCATAATTAATTTGTAAACCGCCTAGAGAGTGCTTGAAGTGCTATGGGGCGGTATATAAGCAGCACGATTTTTTTCTAAGGAATCCTGCTTTTTTTCTTTTTTCTTTTTCTTTTTTTGATTTTGGAACCACTGCTCATTGCCAGACTGACCCTCTTGAGTATGTAGAAAACATTTGTGAATATATGCACATTTTTCAGAAGGAGGACTTATTGATAGGAGATCAACTGCTAACTGAGTATAACCCTCAAGTAAGTGATTTGTCTCTGCATTTTGGAGGATGAAATTACGTAAGTGTTAATCTAAGAGTTCTTGCATAGAGTAGTAAACGTAGGGGGTAGCAATTACCTAAGACCACTTTGATCCTTTTGGCATATTTACTGCCCAAAATATGAATCTTGCACTTTTATGCAATACCCATAGTAAATATACCAATGATGTATCCATTGTGTATAGGACGTGAGCATAGTCTCATATTCTCATCTGGGTGTGGAACATTATTCAGTTCACATTTTGATATGAAAATGGGCACTTTCCAAATCAAAATATGAGCTGCAATGCAAGTCAGGTTTCTCAGAATATTGGAGTGCAATTTTTCAAAATGAAAAATGTGCACAAACATTTTTTGGTGTTTAGTCGTTAAGTCATGTCTGACTCTTTGTGACCCCATGGACCAGAGCACGCCAGGCCCCCCTGTCTTCCACTGCCTCCCAGAGTTGGGTCAAATTCATGTTGGTCGCTTCGATGACTCTGTCCAACCATCTCGTCCTCTGTTGTGCCCTTCTCCCCTTGCCTTTGCTCTTTCCCAACATCTGGGTCTTCTCCAGGGAGTCTTCTCTTCTCATGAGATGGCCTCTGCTTCAGGATCTGTCCTTCCAGTGAGCACTCAGGGTTGAAAAATGTACTAAACACCTTTGCATAATATTTCTGTAAACCTTTTGTTTGTAAAACCATGAATTGATGTGACACTAAGCAAGTAATAAAGTGTGGAACTGAGAAAAAGAACAATTTTAAATTGAATTTGACATAGTCATCCTAGGTTGATTGCTATCTTGTAATGATTTACAGGACTGAATTTCTTTTCCTTTATTCCCTGCACCTCCATTAGAAATCCACTTAGATTTCTACAAGATCCTGACACATTTGACCTGAAGTTCCATCTCCCACTACAGTTCTCTATAATAGCCTGAGAAGAGGCTGGGCGGGGGCGGGGACAATTCATTACAGTGAAGGGAGGTAGTTCTTCCTAGTTGATAGGCAGGAATAGCTACTTAAAATTAATGAACATATTCTTTTATACTAACAGATCATTGCAGATGCCCTTAATCATCTTGTTCCTCAAAGAGTTAATCTTTTCCTGTTATCTCCCGCCCATGAGGGGTTATGTCACTTGAAAGAAAAATGGTTCGGGACAAAGTACTATGTCTCAGGTAAAACAACAATTTATAGTCTTTACAACTGTATTTTTAAGTCTGCTTCTGGAATCTTACAACCACTAGGCATTGAGGAGACTTAATGCTGCATGAAGATGTTTATCTGACTGATCTCAATATGAAATAAGGAATCAATCTTCCTAATTTCTCCCTAGCTAAATCCATGGGTAGTGTTATATTGGAAAGGTTGAGCCCTTCTTAAAGCACCCTATTCTTGTGCTTTAGAAGGGTTTCTGGGACAAATATGAGAGTACAAACCACTCATTTGGTTTTGTGGAGACTGAATTTCAGACTATAACGGAGCTATGGCTGTTGAGCCAGATTAATACTTGACTTCTATTAAATCACTCACCTGGCGATGAGAGAGAGATTCTGTATTCCGTTCTATCCACAGATATTGATGAATATTGGAAAAAGTTGTGGGACACTGATTTTGAGTTAAATCCAGAGTTACATCTGCCTGAAGAAAACAAATATATAGGTCAGCCTGTGTTTTGTTGTTTTCAATGAAAAATGAATTGTATTGTGTTGTGTTCTGAATGTACACATTGCATGGGATTACTCTTGACTGAGAGGTGATTTATAAATAACACAGATGAATAAAATATTTCTGATTGCAAAGCAATCTGTTCATGCACTCAGCCAAAATCATCTGAAGGCCTTCCCTTGCATTCCCTCAGTATGTGGGAGTGGTACAGGACCCATCCACATACATTCATCAACTGCACATAAAGCATCTCAGAAGCATTCTGGGGTTGACTAGTTATGATGTGGTATACATTGTGTTCTTTCCTTTAAAATGTTAGACTTTGCTTGTCTCCCTCTTCTCTCGCTTTTGTTTCATTCTTTTTAAATAGTACACGTGATATGTTAACAGTAAACACGATATTTGATAATAATGTGCAGGTTGGTTTGCACATATAATGGCTTGTTAACTGGCATTGTACAGTTCACATTGAACATTCTGAAAGTATTATAATTCACTGCTTTTCCCATAAGAGTGGTAACATGTCCCAGTTATGTAAGAAGCAAGTTTTATATCCAAGGTCATGTGTGAACACCGGCTTCAAACTGAGTAACCTCTGAATCTTACATCCCACACTAGCAACTGATTTTTCTGTCAAGAAATCGAGCACCAGTGCCACAGAATATCCTAAAAAAATAATGGAATCACGTCAAGGTTGTCTCTGGTACAAAGAGGACAATAAGTTTGGTGTCCCCAAAGGTAAAAGTCAATAGACAGTGAATTAAAATATATACAAGGCATATATATGTATTTAGAGTATGGGGGAGGACAAGCTAAATGTCATAGAAAGCCTCAAGGTTCTTTGGTTTACTTATAGAAGCAGTCAGCACTCTGGAGAGCTCTTGCCATGAGAAGATGCTTATTGATCGACCTTGGAGAAAACTGATGGGAAAGGAGTTCAAAATGAGTTATCAAGAAGCTATTATAATTAGCTGTGTCTAGGAGCATTGAAAGGGACGTGGTGGCGCTGTGGGCTAAACCACAGAAGCCTGTGCTGCAGGGTCAGAAGACCAAGCAGTCGTAAGATTGAATCCACGCGACAGAGTCAGCGCCCATCACTTGTCCCAGCTCCCGCCAACCTAGCAGTTCGAAAGCATGTAAATGCAAGTAGATTAATAGGGACCACCTCGGTGGGAAGGTAACAGCGTTCCGTGTCTAAGTCGCACTGGCCATGTGACCACGGAAGATTGTCTTCGGACAAACGCTGGCTCTATGGCTTGGAAACGGGGATGAGCACCGCCCCCTAGAGTCGAACACGACTGGACAAAAATTGTCAAGGGGAACCTTTACCTTTACCTAGGAGCATTGAATTCCTCAAACTATTGAAATGCCCATGTAACTGCTGCTGCTGTTATATGCCACCATATAACATTCATGACCTAGTAGGGTTTTTGAGGTACATGAGATATTAGTCATAGTTTACCATTACCACTGTCTGGGGAGTTTCTGGGAGGTCTCCAGAGTCCTCACTCAATAATGCATTAGACTACACCGTACTCTTATATGGTTGAGCCAGTTGGCTGGTTGGAATACTGAACAACTACACTCCTGTCAGAAAGTGAGGGTTTTCAGACTTCACTTATTTTAGCAACCAGCCCTGGGGAGTTTGTAATTTAAAGTCTGAAGATAAAAGGGGAAAGAGAGGCAAGGTTTGCCCTTTAGGATGTTTCAGATAGGGATGAGGATTATGGGACTATGTAGCAGGATTCGCGGTGGGTTTGAATAGGAATGGAAAAGAAATTTGCATTAAGTTAGATGTTTCATTAACTTTTGCACTGTCTGGCCTCAGAAAGTATTAAAGAACATGCACAGGCATCATTTGGTTTCTCATCACCAAGCAGAATCCTTAAACATCAGATTTTTTTTCTTCTTGCTTTTTCAAATTACATGTAGGCAAATATACGTAACTAAAAGACCTATATTGAAAAATATGCACGAACAGCCCTTAATCTGTGTAAAAAAAGGGGGGGAAACAATGCATGTTTGGAAAAGCATATATCACATTTATGACAAACATATGTGCAGGAAGAATGTTTTTAAAATCTTGCAGCTGAGATCCAAAACTAGGACAGGATGGGGATGCAGTCATCTTATGGGAATAGAATGTAAATAAAACTGACCAGATTTCTCATCCTAGCTTTTGAGGATAATATGGAGGAATGAATAAGCAGTGGTGCTCTGCAAGCCGTCTGTGAGCAATCTGGTCTTCCTACAGGACCGGCCAATCAGCACTGGGCTTGTTGGCTGTGGCATGTCAGTATGGGTGGAGCTCAACTTCAGAACATGGGAACCTGCCTTATACCGAGTTACACTGTGGGTTCATCCAGCCCAGTATGAACAATTCTAAGTTGCCACAATGGCTCTCCATTGGTTCAGGCAGGATCTTCTTGTCTAACCCCAACTGTAGGTCCCTGTCTCCAAATATGAACCAATTTGAAACCTATTTTATTTCCAGAATTGGAAACAGCTTTTCATACACATGCACCTTGCTCATACACCTTTCTCAGGCATTCACAGACAATGATCAATTGATCCAAGGAGCACACACTTCCAGACATGGAAGTAAGAATGGTTACTTAAGGATGGTAAAATATAGTGTTTTTAAAAAATGGACTGACCCTATTCAGGAATTATCAAATCTAGGTTTATAAACTCGGTTAGAGGAGAACACGTAACCCCGTCCCCTCCTCCAGTGCTTTCTCCATATGAGTAGGAACAGATCTAAATAGGAGAGCTTCCTGCTTGTGTGCAGAATCACAATTCTCCAGACTTTTCATGGCTCTTGCCTGCTTTTAGAGCCTAAACATGACCATGCATCTCTTGGCTTTAAATTAAACCAGCCTAGCATGAAGAGTGGGTGTGGGGAGCAATCTGAGCACTGCACTCCAGCCAGCACAGGATGTAATAACACCTGGACGGGGCTTTTGTTATATCTAAAGGGCTATACATTTAAGTGAGTGCAATATCTCATCTAATTTTCCATCTCAATTATTTTTTCTTCAGCATTTATCTGTTTCTATCTGGTGTCCCCACTGATACAAGAATCTGCACTGAAGTAGGTAGTAATTTCTTCTTTTCTTGGTATCATTTAACATTCTTGCACAGACTCTTTGTTGCTTTGTTTGATTATTTATGAATATTATTGTTTGCACCCCGAGTAGACATCATCTAGAGGGGCAGGGTATAAATTTAATAAATAAATAAATAAAAATAAAATCTGAGTGTGTTGCTTATAGTACCGTAATCCATGATCATTGAGTGTATTTTCGAGAAGAGGACAATCATGGAGTAAAACAGGATAGCTCAGAGGTTTCTAAGTCCATGTTTGACTTGATTAACTGAACTTTATTTGTGAAACAAACTGTGGTTTGTCATCTGGGAACTTGCGCCTCTCTTCTGGATCTCTCATTCAGCAATAAGCCTTAAAAAACCCTTCCTTTGTACCCAAAATGACCTCTGTAGGGCAACAAAATTTTCTAAAGGCTACATTTAGGAATACATGTAAATCAGTGGTTCCCAACCTTGGGCCCTCAAATGTTTTGGAATGCAACTCCCTTTCCGAGTGGGAAAGGCTTCTGGGAGTTTTAGTCCAAGAACATATGGGGATCCAAGGCTGGGAACCACTGATGTAGATTGTTTCTTTCCGCATTCTTGCAGGCAAAGACTGAGAAGTACAAAACCTATTCTCCTTACCATAAAAGTAAAGTATTTTGTTGCACAAGCATTCATTTTTCATGCAAGTTAAGTGCAATTGTCTCCAGAATCTTTTTTCTTAGCAAAGCATAATATTTATGCAAAGTACAGTGGTGCCTCGCTTAACGAGTGCACCGTTTAACGATGAATCCGCATAGTGATGCATTTTTTGTGATCGCTAATGCGATCGCATTGCAATGTTTTAATAGGCAAAACATCGCATTGTGATGATCGGTAAGCGTTTCGCTTACCGATCTTGGCATTGTGATGTTTTGGGAACAGCTGATCGGCGGTTCCAAAATGGCTGTTGGGTCAACAAAATGGCCGCCTGCAGCATTTTCGCACCCTGCCCTTGCTTACCAGGCAGCGAAAATGGCAGCCGGATGGAAGATTCCCCGCATAGCGTTGAGTTTTTCCCCAATAGGAACGCATTAAACAGAGTTTAATGCGTTTCTATGGGTACCCCCCCCCGCATAGCGACAAATCCGGATAGCGACGTTAGTCCTGGAACGGATTAACGTCGCTATGCAGGGCACCACTGTAATTCTTCTGCAAATTAAGTGGAATTGTGCAAAAGAAGACTTTAATGCAAACTATCTTTAACACAAATTATGCAACTTGCTTAAAATGTCTATGATTGATGTATTGTTGTATGGAGTTGTAAAGATTAGAAGTATCCAAAGGATAGTTTTGGAAGAAGTAGCTGCATCATCCTGTGCTAGCTTATCAGGCAAAAAGAAAAGAAAAAAGGGAAGACAAAAATGTTTTGGTACAATGACTACTGCTAAATATTAATGTGAACTTTCATGGACAAGTCTGAAGAAGCGGACTTGTTCACAAAATATCACATTTAGAGATGGCTATGAACCAAGCAGTTCATGCTGGTTTGTACTTCATGCAAACAGGTGTTCGGTGCTTCCCATCCGCACCTCCTCTGGGAAGTGCCCACTCAGAGGCAGTACCCAGGTTCTCCTCCTCCAGGCACTGCCTCTGATTGGGTGCCCACAGGAGCAGGCGGGGCTGAGAAGTGCCAAACACCCATTCAGACAAAGTATGAATTGGCATGAAGTGCAGGTTCAGACGTCTATGTCAGTATCTAATCACACTAAAATATAGCCGTTGGTCTTTAAAAAGCCACGTTTTTGTCTTCTTTATTTTTATAGATAGATAGATAAAACTTTATTACGGTCAACGACCAGCCACAAATAAAACATCAAAATATACAAACATACAGAGCTATACAAAAATATTGGGATCAAATGCAAATACTCAGTTCTGAGATGAACAACAGCAGCATCAAAACATCTCCCTTAAAGCAATTCCAGAATTTCTAGCAAACCATGCTCTAACTACGGAGGCTTTATTTTTATATTCTTCTTTTGTTTTTGCTTGACATCCAAAGTATAGTTTGCCTCTTTTTTTAAACAATCAGTTAATCATTCTGTTCCTAATGGTGGGTGGGTGGGCAGTATGGATGTGAGTGCTTCACTTGTCAAGGAAATATGACACCATTTTTGCAGAGATAATTTGCACAGATCATGGAGGCAAGAAAACCTTAGCATGCAGCTACAGTCTCCTTTTCTCACTCTCCTTGAGAGGTGGAAAATTTTGTGAGACTTGAGAATTAAAAAATAATTTCATGATTATTCTTAGCATCTCTATTCCATTATAACTAATGGGAATATTTTAAGTCACAGTTTTGTTTATGGGGACAACAATTTAAGCAGAGTGGGTGCAGATATGAAGTGAAAAAGCTCTGAGATGTATAGTTGCCCCGTGTGAAATAACATTATATTAATGAATACCCACCTTGATGTCTACTCCATGAAGCTCTGACAACTCTATTGTGCTTTTTCATCTTGCTCCTTACCTAGTATGGTCCTTTTTGATACTTTCATAAGCATCCTTAGCCACAACCTTGCTGAACCAGCATATGAAGCAGATGTTGCCCAACTGGAATACAAAGTCATAGCCAAGGAGCATGGCATGACCATCCGAGTGAAAGGATTTAACCATAAACTACCTGTGAGTAGCCTTTGTATGTTAATAAATGAAGCTTACATTCATTACATTGAATAATCTGACAGATATCAGCCTGGTATTTGGATCTCACACCTTGCATTTGGATTTTGCTTCTGGATTGTCTGTCATGGATATATAATTCCTTATTGAGTTTGGATAGATGATAGCAAACCCTCTGAGATGGGGAACCAGCTAAGATTGTCCATAAATATATGTGACATAATGGATTTCAGAAAGCTTGGAGAGGGGATTTTTTTTCAGCCAACAGCACAAATAATTCAGTTGAGTCTTTGGTCTCATTATGAAGCAAGGAGATAGAGAAGCTATGACACAATTGCTACCAAGTGTCCTTGTAGATCTTAATGGAAGGTCTATTCATAGTTAAATGGAGGAATAGATGATGTCTGGAGCATAGGTGGTACAAGTTAAAAAAACTCAGTGTGACCAAACATGAAAGCTGAGTATGACCAAACATGACATGCTGTCTCTACTGTATGACACAAAGTGTGGTCCAGTATTATTTATTTATTTATTTATTTATTTATTTATTTATTTATTTATTTATTTATTTATTTATTTATTTATTTATTTATTTATTTATTTATACCCCGCCTATCTGGTCTACTGGTATCTCAGTAATGTTCTTGTTGGTATTGGCTCAGAAGGAATAGGAGTGGAACCATCAGACATCTGCCATGATGAATTTGCTAATTACTTTGGATAGTCAGCTGCTTGTATCTATTCGGATCTTGATACTATAGATGTATCAGGATCTGAGCAGGTATGCAAGACAGCACATTGTTTCATTTTTGTTGCTGCAACCTGAAGAGTTTAAGAGATCTGAAGTGGTCTTCTCCATAACATGTATGCTTGAAACTTACCCTTCTTGCTGATGAGGTAGTAGAAGGGAAATGGTTGGGTGAAGATGGGCAGCAGGATGTGCCTCATTATGCTAAGGGATCGTTCCAATCTCTTTGAAAGAGGAACTACTGTTCTCTCCCCTGAAGCAGATTTCACTGGACTTAAAAGAACATCAGAACTTCCAACCAATAGCTACTCTCCACACTTTGAGCAAGATCTATGACAAAATGGAGATCAATAAGCTTTAGGTGTTCCTGGAGGAAACACAAAGCCAGCAAAGCAATTCCATTGGATTTTTTTACTAGGATTTGGGACCAAAGTAATCTGGGTCTCCCTCGGTCACATGGTCTGAGAGAGGGATACAGGAAGTATGACTTTGTTGGTCCTTTGGATCTCTCATCAACTGTGGTACCTTTTTGGACCACCTCTGAGCAAAGGAAGACAAAAGCATAGTGTAAGGATAGTTCCATTCTAGCCTGCAGAATCAGTTCCAGATCACATTGGACAATTTCTGCCCAGGAACTGGGGGGGGGTGGGTTCCACAGGATTCTGCCCCCTGTGCTTTTCAGAATTCACGGGGATTTACAATTTGAATGTAATCAGTATGCTGATGATACCCAGTTTTATTTCTCCCTGTCACCTCAGCCAAGTGGGGCGGTATAGATGTCTGAATGGTGAAATGAGCTGGCTACCAAAGTGATACTGTGTCCTGACAAGATGGACTTTGTATGGATTGGTTGTTTTCAGACCTAGGAACTATAGAATCAACTTGTTCTAGATGGGGCGTCATTCCCCCTTCACCATATATATGCAGCACGGCTGCTCTGCATTTGTTGAGTTTCAATTTGTGTAAATTGTGCATGCACTGAGAAACAGGATTGTGTTATGAATTGCATGTGACTCTCTTATTTGTCCCAAATTGTCTTGTTATAAAACATGTCTTTTTCTTTTCAGCTGCTCTTCCAACTTGTAATTGATCACTTGTCAGACCTCAGTATCACACCTTCAGCTTTCCAGATGATAACCGAGCAGCTTAAAAAGACATATTTTAACTATCTTATCAAAACAGATACCCTGGCAAAGTGAGTGTCTTTAGGGAGACCATATAGAAAATCCTATAATGTTAGGGCTCCGTGATATAAATTCACTTACTAAAGAAACATCCATGGGAAATGTCATCATTAGAGATGGACATGAAGCAAACTACAAATTGAAAAAAATCCACGAATTGGTCTGGTTCGTGGTTCATGTCATACTTTGGTCTGGGGATTCCATTTTGCCGAAACAAAAAAAAGTGCCACACTTTTTCTGCTGGGCACCTCATTTTGCTTTGGCAAAATGGATCCCCCTCCCCACTGTCCCTGTTGTCTTCCTAACTCGTCCTGCCACCTCCTACTCTTCATTCTCCATCGCTGTCATCTTTAGAGACAGCGCCCTGGCTTCCCTTTCAAGAACTCGGCCAGCTGTCTTTGTGCATCTGCACATCTAGCTGTCCATGCCGAGAGACAAAATGAGTTTGTTGGTACGTAGAATACCTGGGAATTCCTTATTTTCAGTATTTGATAACTTGCAGATTAATTGCATTCATTGAAAAGAAAGGTATTCCAGTGAGTGGGTGATGCCATGAAAAGTGTTCCTATGAAATTTGCTCATAAATGCATGCAAAAAAACTGTTAAAAGCAACATTAACACAGCTATTTCAATATGATACACCTGTTTATTCCGTGGACTAGATATATGAACAACTTTCAGACTGCTTCTGGCAGGATAGGTGAAGAACCATAGTATCAGAAGTGGCATTTAGCCTTTGATTAGCAACATTAATGCCCTACTCATGGTTAATGTGAATAGTTCTCTAGAGTCAATCTTTCGAGTTTTTGCAGTCATAAGGGCACAAAATGCCAGGATAAAACCTTGTGAATTAACGTCTATTTGCTGGATGTTCTCTTTCCTTCGGTTTACAGAGATCTACGACTCTCAATACTAGAGCATGGCAGATGGTCTTTAATAGAGAAGTACCAGACTGTTACTAATGGCATTTCCCTTGAATCAATGCTCGAATTTGTAAAAGCTTTCAAATCACATCTATGGGTAGAAGGACTTGTCCAAGGAAATTTTACAAACTATGTGAGTATAGGTCCAAACTATCTCAAGGACCATATCTCCCTTCATGAGCCTGCTCGGGGATTAAAATCATTAGGAGAGGTCTTCCTTTTGGTCCCGCCACCTGCACAGGTGAGGACCCAGGGGAGGGCCTTCTCTGTTGCTGCTCTCAAACTTTGGAACTCCCTCCCACAGGAGGCCAGATCGGCTTAATCTTTGCTGTTGCACAAACAAAGACCTTTCTCTGCACACAAGGTTTTCTCTCAGTGACTGGCTGCTCTGAATGGGGTTTTTAAATGGATTGTCATGCCGTACTACTTTTAATTGTTTTTGATATTGCTTTGTTTACCATTTCTTAGAGTGGTATTTGTTTGATTATTTTTAGTATTTGTATACTTACTAATTTTAGCTTTAAATATTCCAGTGAGTGAGTGAGTGAGTAAGTAAGTAAGTAAGTAAGTAAGTAAGTAAGTAAGTAAGTAAGTAAGTAAGTAAGTAAGTAAGTAAGTAAGAAAGAAAGAAAGAAAGAAAGAAAGAAAGAAAGAAAGAAAGAAAGAAAGAAAGAAAGAAAGAAAGAAAGAAAGAAAGAAAGAGAAAAGTTAAGCATCTGTAAATTGGGTTCTATTTTTATTGAAAACCCAGCACGTAGCTGTTACAAACCTTTGCTAATTTATGTTAAAATGAAAATTCCTTATTGACCCATTTCTGTCTATTTTGTGTGTGTATGTGTATGGGTGTGTGTTTGAAAAAAATCATGTAAATAAAAATTGATACCTTTTCCCATTTATCTTCTAGGAATCAAAGCAGTTTATGAATTATATTGCTCAGTGAGTATCTTGATTTGATCCTCAGTGTGTGGGAAAATGTTACAGTGAATTTTCTCATTTATGGTGCATATTGCATTGATATAGCTGTCCGTTATTTGTGTTATAAAATAAAAATACAGATTGATTAGTATTGCTTTCTAACATTCATTAACATAACATCCCTGATTTCTCTTGTAATTCTTTAAAACAGTGGTTCTCAAATTTTGGTAACCCAAGTGTTCTTGGAGTGCAATTCCAGAAATGAAGGTTTCTTGGAATTGCAGTCCAAAAACACTTGGTTTACCCAAGGTTGGGAAGCACAGTTTTAAAAGGATGAAGCATAGTGTCAGGGATGACACATAACAAAAAATCCGGGATTTCAAGGATGAGCTGCAGTCAGCTTTCAGCTCCTGCACTGCTATGTCCCCTCTACACTAGCTTGTCTTCAAGGTGGAAGGAGATCTTCCACCAAGAAACCAGAGTTTAGGACATTCTTCAAATTATGGTTAGTTTCCCCCCTATAATTTGTCGAAACAAGCCAAGGTCTTTTAACTATGATCTGACCTTTCAAAAAACCTTCAGCACCATAACTATAGTTGGTCAGATCTGAATGTCACAACAAGCTCTTGTTAATCAAAAATGTGTGTGCTTCTTTTATAATGTAGCAGGATTCTGGCCTTGTTCTCCCCCCCCCCTTCAGTTTAAAAAAGAGATCAGTTGTTTGTCACTATGCTTTCCCTATGCTTTCTTCTTCTTCTTTTCTCTCTTTCTTCAGAAAATTGCGCTTCCTTCCTCTAATTCACCGATGTCCTATTCAGTTCCGGGTGATAGAACTGCCAAACACTCACATCCTGTGTAAAGTGAAGTCCCTTCACAAAGGTGATCCAAATTCTGATGTTACAGTCTACTATCAGGTAATGTAGATCTAGGCCCAGTTATACTGGTGTTTGTGCCTGTCACTTTACATATTTTCTCTTTCGCCTCTTTTTCACTGTATTGAGTAAATCATAGTTTTTGATGTCACTGAATTCTGGAATCATGCCATAATTCACCTGGTATAAAATACCATGATGTAACACTTAAGATTGTATTTTTTAGGAGGAAACTCCAGGTCTATCCATAGTCCATGATAAGTACATTGACTGAAATTCTGTATGTTATGCCCATCTGAGAGCCCACTCACACCACATTATTTCATTTCATTTTGCTCTTTGACACCACCAGAAGCTACTGCATTTGCGTTAGGAGCCTTTGAGAGAGGTTCTTTGAGGCCCCTCATATACCCTAACCCAAACCAGTCCAGGCCTTTCCTGATTCCATTTTATTTTTTTACAAATGGCCACTGCTGGAACTGCTGCAACTCATGACTTGAGTCTGGAAGCAAAAAAAAAAATGTTGATCCCCAATCTGCTGATATTGCCCACCCCTGCCTAAAAGAAAGATTTATTTATGCTGCATAAATATGGGCTACTTGTATTCGTATCTCTGGGGAAACAAATACAAATAGCCCACGTCTAGTCTTTTGTCTCTTCAGTGATCAGCTGTGAAACTTACAGACCTTTTGGGTTCATCAAGTAATCACCAACCCCATTAGTCACACTTCTTCTTCTTATTTTTATTTTTTATAGATAGGTGCGAAACATTTAAGAGACTATACACTCATGGAATTGCTCGTGGTAAGTTATCATGATTCGTAAGTTTAAGAATGGGTGCTTTTCCTCTGCTTCATGGTCCCTGTTTCCTGATGTTTCTTTCAGTTTTATTTATCTATAAGTTACTTAAGGAGCTTTTGGTACAGGAGCAGATTAAAAGTCCTTTTACTTATTACTTGTAGAAGTGACCATCTTCACAATATTAGAAACCCTAATTCACCACACTTCAGGGCTTCTTATCTCTTCTGCTGTTTAACCCCTTCACCTGTATTTCTTTGTTGTTTCCTCATTTCTCCTTGGTGTTCATTCAACCTTTCCTTCTACTCGCTGTGGTTTTCTCGCAGTCCTACTTTCTAAGCAGTACAAACATCTCTCGCTCACTTGTTTGATGAGTCCAGGAGACCTATAGAGGGAGATGAAGTACCAAGAACAATAGGATTTTGTTGAAAAAATTAGAGAAAGAAATGGAGTGGATTTCAAAATTAAGGACTTCGGCTTCTTTGGACATAAATAAAGAATTAGAGTTCCATTCCTCTGAGAATAAGATTTTGAGTTCTCAACATCCTCCCCCTTTCTTAGATCAGACCTGTCCTTGTTAGAGACCTATGAATTTAATTAGCATGTCCCAGCTCCGCACATGCCTAAGAGACAAAATAAAATTTCTAGTCTGGCAGGTGTTAGCAAGTTGGACTGGATACTCTTTTGAGAGAAACTTCTACAGACTGATCCCTTTTAATAAATACGTGTAGGCTGCAGATTGCAATGGACAGGAATATGCATGATTGTATACTATCTAGTGTTTGTGCAACTATATTTATTCAGGTGTTCTCTTTTATGTATCTTGAGAGCGCCAAGAAAGCAGCCTTAAAGTATTAACAGACTAAAAAGGACCAGGCGTTTTAAGAAATAAGTATTGTATTGCAGCATCTTGAGATTTATAATACGTGGGTTTAATGTCTAATAAAAATGTACATATAGAAATTGTACTGATTTCAGATGCACATGGAGGAGCCATGCTTTGACTTCCTGCGAACCAAGAATACACTGGGGTGAGTTTGCTATCTTCAAAAAAATCTGTTCTCTCTCCTTGCTATATGAGCCCCTGAAGGTTCTGTCTGGACTCCCTTCCCCTCCCCTTCCCAGTCCTCCTCCAAATTTCCCTTTGCCTCTCCTTGTCATTCTGCTGCCCCTCTACCTGCCCTGTACTAAAGGAAGCACAGGTTCAAGATTTTGATATTTACATAGGAAGTTTTCCATGGTTTGGGACCCCATTATTTGTTGGAGCATCTGACCCCAATGGCCTCTGCCCAATCCACCAGACCTGGCTTCTCCATGTGGCCACCTTGAGGGTGGCCCAAAAGTTGCCCACTAGAGGCAGGGTTTTCTCCATGGTGGTGCCAACTTTATGGAATCAGCTTCTGGAGGAACTAGACCTGGCTCCCTCCCTTTACTCATTCAGAAGAAAACTTAAGATGTTCTTCTGTAGAGAGGCCTTTCATACTGACCCAGCTTGATATTTTGCTCATCTCCAGATCTCAATTGTTCTGGTGTCATTGGGTTTTTTATACTGTTAGTCTTTTAAATTGTTTGTTTAGTTTTCTATATTTTGTTTTAATCTGTTGTCAAACTGCCCGGAATAGTTGTTTTGCACTAATAGGGCAGTACAATCAATCAATCAATCAATCAATCAATCAATCAACAAACAAATAAACAAACAAACACTCAATGCAGATAGTGGATCTTTACCCAGAATTCACTGGGCAGGAAGAGGAGAGGGGAGGAAATAAGGCGGTGCAGCAACTCTATAGTTTCCCACCTCAGCTACCAATAGATTTTGAGTACATTATCTCCTCCCCACACCAGACTCCGATTTGCTCATTGCTATTTCCTAAATCTTGTGCATCAAAGGAGAAACAAAGCAGATCCTGCAGTCTCAAGGCCATCCCTGCTGTAGAAGAAGGCAGCACAAGCAAAACCAACATTCAAGTATAATCCTGTTTAAAATGACCAGGGGATCTAGCCATTAGAAAGGGCTGTTTTAGAGAGAAGACACAGCTTTGTGCCAGCTGGTTCTGGTCAAGGCTATGGGCTGACCCATGGTTACAGTATTTCTTCTCTCTTTTACCTGACTGGGGCAATGACAAAGAAATCAGTAAAGCTGTGGGTCTAATATAATTCCAAACACCAACCAAGTAGTGGTTCCATACACTTTGCATGAGCAGATAGATGAAGACGTGGATGGTGGATCGCTCCCATAGATAACTTAATGCAGTACTTGTTAATGATCAGAATAAAATGACTTGTGCACGTGGAATGTTATTCTTCTCTTTTGGTTTAAGCTACCATGTATACCCTTCCACAAGAAACACATCTGGCATCCTGGGTTTTTCAATTACCGTAGTAACACAGGCAACCAAATATAAGTAAGTATCCTATTTTTTCCATTGAAGTGCAGTTAAATTTAATATTATTCTTTCAGCCTTGAGATGGAGTTCTGAAGAACTTATAGTTAAGACTTGAAGATTTCTGGAGTGGAAAAAATATCTATGACATGCTTAAAACATACAGTGTAGCCAAGAGGCATCATATTCCCCATAATTCTCCATTATAAATACTTCTATTCCTCTCTTCCAAATCTTTTGAAAAAAATTAATGTCATTACTGAGATCTGTTTTCTTGTACAAGCCATTGTACATGAATTGTGAGGCCAGTAAGAGGCATGTGTGTTCATCATCTCTATGGCCCTGATCCAGGTTAAGTACTGGTTATTACTAAGTCACATTAATGCTGGTAGAACAAATTGGTTGTGATTAATGTCCTACAACCTTCATGGAAGTTAACACAGCTGATGTTAGCTGGCTGAAGATCTCTGAAAGCAGATATTAGAGTATTTGTTCCAACAACCGGTACTGCTTACATTAGTTTGAAATATATTTATAAATACTACAGTGCAGCGATCAGCTGGGGGCAGCTGGTTGTGCACCCCAGAGATAAAGGATTTTCGGGGAATACTGATTCAAACTAGAAGTGTAGACTCATTTTCTTCAGAAATGTACAAGAGGTTATCAAAACCGTTGCTATTTCTTGCAAAAAAAAATTTGGATGCATTGTCTGAGCTAAAACTTCCAAACTTGGATCATCATCTTGCTTTCTGTAAGGGCCACTGGCAAGTTACAGATTTGTGGCTTCCCACCCCATCAAACCCTCTTTCTTTTCCATGATGCTTCAACTGGAGATGTGAAAAGTGTCAGCTACTTTCCCTTGCATTTATGGTAGATTAATTTCTTTCTGTCACTAATACGAAAAAAACACTGCATATTTTTGGTATATTGTGTGTGGGGGGGGGAAATGAACTGAAGAAAAGTTCTGGTCCCTGCACCAGATAATGTTATTCTCAGCAAGGAGACAATCACATGGTAAGTATTAAACTTACTGTAGCCACAAGGGATGAGCACAAACTGTTGAGTTGTTTAGCAGCTGAACAGATGCTCAGCATTTCCCAGACCTTCTTCCTCTGGTGGGCACCCACTTGGAAGCAATGGCTTCTACCGTGTCCTCTGGATGCTGCAAAAGGAAGCTCTGAGCACCTGTCCAGCCATTAAAAGAAGTAGCACAAACTGTTGAACCGACGGTTCATACTCATCTCTAGTAGCAATCCTAATTCGGGTCCAGCAATAAACAGAGATTCCAAGTTAGAATTTAAAAAGTTATGCACTCAGACCCAAGTGTAAATGAATGCATTCAATTTTTTTAAAAAAAATCAATCGGGCATATTTTTGAAAAATTGTGTTAAATATTTAAACTGGTTAAATAATTGTTGTGATCAAAAATAAGATACCACCGTGTTTTTTTTTCTTGAAACATGCCAAGGTATTTTCCCCCATTTCCTTTTTTTAAGTAGTTGAAAACAGCCATCTGTGGGAGGACCAGGGGCATAATTTTGGTTTCTAAGCAATCTAAGCTCATCCCCACACAGATACACACTCACAAGATGCACAGTAAGTGGGGACTGAACTCAAAAAGGCCAGAAAGAATAGGAATACAAAAATTATCTAATAGTTGTCTTCACACACATGTTTGAAGGCAGTAATACTAGCTAGGCTGAATATATGTCCTGGTTACCTTTTTCTTTACAAAACATGTGCTAATCTTTGCTTGGATGTACTTGTCACCCAGCACTGACTGTTGAAAGCTATTTTCCCAAACACCATTTTAACAACGTAGTCACCAGTCTGGAATCTTCTGTTCCTGAGGCCCATGCCCGCCATATTGCAACTACAATGCTTGCTGTACCCAGAGGTCACCCAGGGGAGGTCTCTGAGGTGATAATAAGGGGAAGGCACAAGTGATTGTCCCTCTCATGAGGAGAAATGGTCTCGGACTGAAGACAAGCCACACACATTAAATGGCGTTGTCTAACAGAAGAATAAATATGCCATTTTTAAAAATGGTTCATCCATTAAAAGAAACGCAACAAACAAAACAAAAAAGAAATCTCTTTACGTTCTTATCATTTTTACATGGGATAGGGTAGCGTCTTGTTTTCAGGAGGTCTTATAAGGCATTAGTAGCTTAGTGGCTTACAAAATATTTTAATAAACATGGATCTTATTGATGATCATCATTTTCTTAGCACCGAGTTAGTTGACAGAAAAATAGAAGATTTTCTATCTCAGTTTGAAGAAAAGCTTCGGCACTTATCAGAAGAAGAATTCCTTGCTCAGGTAAGATTAATGGCTTGCTTACATGGTGCCTGAAGTTGGATAATTCCAGCCACAGAAACTTTATCAGGAATTTCTGGGAAAAGGGCTGGTCACAAACAAAATGCTTGCTTGCAAGATTGAGACTACATTGCTCAGGAGCATGCAAGGATGCCTAATGCCAAATCAGCTCATCAGTCCATTCTGTTCTGTATTAGCTACACTGACCATTGATATACAAACAGCCGTGATCCTTCCCCAAAGAGTAGGGAAATCATTGTTCTCTGCCAGATGAAGATTCTGCTTTTGGAACTAGTTTAATCTCAACACCTGAGCAGGATTATGTGAGAGCAGCTGGTCCTTCAGTCTCACTGCTGCTCTAGTCAAGCTTCTGTTGAATAACTTTAAGCTAGTTGATTCTGTTCCACTACCCAGAATACTCCTATCCCTTTTCATATAAAAAGACCGAAATGTAAAGTAACATTGGATAGCAAGTAATCCATGATGGTGGAATTTGGTTGTTCTTTTTTTCCAGTTGCACAAGCAGTAGTGTGTTCTTGATGCCCTTGGATGCACTACAACTAGTGCAACTGGCTCAGCTATTACTTGTACAACCATCATATCTCTTGTAGAAAGACCATAATGTTAATCCATGTCATTCAAGCTGGGGAGGTAAGTGCCAGAGTTGTGTGGTGAACTCCATTCAGTTGAGGTACTCAAAGTAAATTTGTGAGCTCTTTAAGTCTATGTCTTTTGCAAGGGTGCAAAAGACATAGTTGACAGAAAAATAGAAGATGGGTGGATCTTAGGTTACTTCAACGACATATATTCTCCAGGTCTGCTGTCAATCTTCTTCTTCTTCTTCTTCTTCTTCTTCTTCTTCTTCTTCTTCTTCTTCTTCTTCTTCTTCTTCTTCTTCTTCTTCTTCTTCTTGCTTTACGATGCGCTTTGGAAGCTCCATTTTTTTAAAAAAGAGATTTTTCCTATGAGAGCAGTAAGTAATGTCATATTTTACAGGTCTCGGCTCTGATAAAGCTTAAGCAAACCGATGACTCCCACCTTGGTGAAGAGGTAGACAGAAACTGGAACGAAGTGATTACTCAGCAGTATTTGTTTGACAGACTTGCTCGAGAGGTGAAAATACTACCAGGATTGTTCTCTGGTTCATTTTTTTAAAACTGCATATAATTCACAACAAAAATACACACATTTTATGGCTGAATTTTGATCATTAAATGACTTTGGGTTTGGTCCACAAACTAGCTAAAATGGAAAATAGAGACTTATGCCATTTCACTTTGTCAGTGCTGTGAGATGAGGTAAATTAGATGTAAGTGCTCCTGTGTAAGCAATTTGCTACACGGTGAGGACAGGGTAAAGTGGAAAGATGTGTGATTGAAATTCCTGAATAACATGCTTGCACTGGGATAGATCCCTACCTGAGATAGAACACCCTGGGTCGTGAGCACAGTTTTTGGCTGCAATACAGCAATTTAACCACTACACCACGAGGCTCAACTAGCAGAAATCAATATCTATTTTGCCTTTATTTCTTTTTTCTTTTTGTGAATTTTCTTTTGAAAATTCCCCACCTTTCCCTGAGTTTTAGATTAAAAATAATCTTAGAACGGAAGAGCTGGAAGGGATTCTATGCATCATCAAGTGAAGCCCTTGTCAAGGAGGCACAGTGGGGAATTCAGCTCCCAACCTCTGGCTCCATGTTTGTGTGAATATTTATGTCCTCAGTCAGAAGTTATAAATGGATCTGATTTTCAAAGGCAGCTATCTATTTCCAGAGTGGTCGATGTATCGATCTGTTTCAACAAAACTAGAACAAAGGCTGGTGGGACCTTGTGGTTTTGTGGACCAGACACACCTGCACGTATATATACACACACATTTCCCTTATAGCCATTGTATACACATTTCTATCAGCTGAAAGTTGCACTTTATGCACCTGATGAATTGGGTTCTAGTGCATGAGAGCAGATGCGATAATATCTTGGTTAGTTTGGGAGGATGGGATAAGGTTCTTCACACTTTCCAGATAGGACATTCACAGAATTTACTGGGATTTACCTTCACGTCCTGATGGTGGGTGCCAGGGTGCCAAGTTAGATCTCTGCTTCACTGCCCATGGAGAGAAAGCTAGGCATTCTCTATCGTTATTGACCTGCTTCCGTCTTTACTTGGCCTTCCTTCCCCCTGCTGCCTGTCCATACAAGTTTTTTTTAAAGTCTTTTTTTTTTTTTTTGCTCCCAGACCAGGCTTCCTATTAGACATTGCTATTGCTCTGTTACCTCTTCCTCTAACCTCTGTCCATCTCCTCCAATAGTTTGCTGTATTCCCCTCCCTCTCATTTTAGACTGACAAAGCACTGCAGTGCAGACCCAGCACCCTGCGTTTAAAAGCAGTTTCTAGGGCCATTTTAAAAGAAAGAACATTTGGTGGTTGTTTTGGGCTGGGAAAGGCAGTATGCCAAAGCACCATAAAATAAAACAAAGGGTTTGAAAAAAGGGAGAGAACTGTGTAGGAACTCATACAAAAACCTTTGTTCCTCCTGTACTTATCAAGACAAGGGGGTCATCATCCAAATGAAAGAAAAAATCTTATTACGATGTGTGCTTGATGGGGAACTTAACAAGGTATAAATGCCCCATCTGGTAGAGGTTTTTTTGTTGTTACTTTTCAAAAACAAGAAGACTGAACCAGCTCCATCTAGTGCCTGAAGGTAAAGGTAAAGGTTCCCCTTCACAATTTTTTTTGTCCAGTCGTGTTCGACTCTAGGGGGCGGTGCTCGTCCCTGTTTCCAAGCCATAGAGCCAGCGTTTGTCCAAAGACAATCTTTCTGTGGTCACATGGCCAGTGTGACTTAGACACGGAAGGCTGTTACCTTCCCACCAAGGTGGTCCCTATTTATCTACTTGCATTTGCATGCTTTCAAACCGCTAGATTGGCGGGAGCTGGGACAAGCAACGGGCGCTCACTCTGTCGCGTGGATTCGATCTTACGATTCGATCTAGTGCCTGAAATCTAGGAATAAAATAGCCATCTAGGCCCCTTTCACATATCTCCCATTAGTCCATCCCACGGCCAGGAAACTTTGAGTTGAGCTTTATTTCTTAATAATTGTTCAGAGTTACACCCTTTGACAGCTGCACATTTTTTATTCTTGTGATCTGTAGTTTATACCTTCGTGTTTGCAGTTAATAGCAGGTGATCCTAAGACACTTATTTTCTGTTTGGCTCATAGATTGTATGCCTCAAGAGTCTTACCAGATCACATTTGCTTAATTGGTTTCTAACATTCAGGGGAAAAGGCAAAAGAATTTTGAGTACCCATGTGAGTATATCTGAAATTAAAATTCTTGCTTTCTATCTCTTCTTTAGATATCTATGCATGTTACAGATAAAGGAGAAATTGTGTCCATTTTTTTTTACAAACATACAAACATATCCAATTCACACCTTCTGAACTTACATGCGAACTGAAACATAACTACCATGCCAAAATGTGCATATTCTAGGATGTAAGATGATTCACAACCCCAGAACTGCACATAAATATACTCAAAAGCACAAATGCCCTAAGTGAAGATGTACGGACCAAAATGTGTTGTATTATGAGGAAAATGTATCCAAAAATGTTTCGCACTATGATTCTGCTTGATGGCTTAAGTGAGATTCACCAGTATTCCTTCTGGAATTGGTCCATCCTTTTAAAAATGTCTTATGTTTACAAAATCTGTGCATCATTGTGATGCAAGTCAATAGTTTGGGCCAATTTAAGCTTTGTAAAAGTGTTGTTGTCCTCTAAAATATAATCTGTTAGGATGTTAAGCAGAACATTCATAAGGAACACAGGGCTGTACTCATTTTTGCATGTAATTACTTTTCTTGAAAAAATCTAGTATTGAGGTATTTATTGTAACCATCTGGTTTTTGAATTTTCAGGTGGTTGGATATGGTAAACAAGAAGGAGACTTAGATGTCCCTCATGCCTCCATTGTTCAGGAATCTTTGTTTGGCAAAACACCTGAGCTAACATTTTTACCCTCTTCTCCTCAGTTAAATTTACCTTCTATTATGGACATCCGAGCTTTCATCTCCACTCTTGACATTCTTCCTTACCACAAGATACTGAAGTAAACTTTTGTCAGCATTACTTTCAACTGTGTTTATGTGTCATGTTTTCAAGCTGCATAGCCATGGCATTTGTTCCATCTGTCCATGATAGTCCATAACCTGTGTATATAATTTTGTGTGTGGAAGTAAGGAAAAAAAGCATCAGGTGGCACACACCCGTTACCCTAAGGTAGCTTGACCCAACTATCACATTCCATGGTTTGATACTTCTGGCATGTTATGCTTTGTTATTAAAATGTTCTGGATATGTTTTATAGTTAAACTGTGGAACCGTTTGCATTTCTGTGAACAATTAGCCACACAGCGCAACATAGGGGCCTTGAAGTTTGCAATTAATAAAGACTCTAAAAGGGGAAGATGTTCCTGTGCCATAAAATGCAGTAGGAAGTGGGGGAGGCTATACATTTGTCCCTATTACTTCTTTCCTAGATTTCGGTTCCATTTTCCCCCAGTGCAAGAATATTACTATGTGAAGTCTGATAAGAATATTGGATATTTCCATTCCTAGTTAAAACCAATTATTTTTCACACAGCACAGTTGTAATGTAGCCTCCTTAGGTGAAAAGAAATCATATGGGCCTCAATCCTCAGAACAGCTTTAGATATACCCTCCAATGGGGGTAGGTGCTCCTTTTTTCCCCCTCTGAGCCACAGACCCTTAAGAGCATATCACAAACTGGTGTGTGTGTGTGTGTGTTTTTAATCCCCTCAAGATTTTTTGTAATGGTGTGCAATGTGGGGTGGAGACCAAGGTTAACAAAACATAAGTTGAACACAATATTGGGATCAGGCTGGCATCTTTTGGGGAGGACTTCCAAAGGGCAATCCTTTTCTTGAAGTTGTCCTCCATTTTATGTATTGCCCAGTCCAAGAATGATTTAAAGGTAAATAATCACAAGGAGGGAGATAAGGAACCTTGAAAGCATCTATCTACAATTAACCTTTGTAGAGCATAAGCAGGTCACCTACTTTCAGGTTGAAATAAGATGTACGTATTGTAACTGTGTTTAAGATATAAGAATAATTTCCTGTTTTGTAACTGTGATATAAATTAACATATGTAATTTCATGCCAACCAAGGCTGACTTTTATCCTTTGGTGATACATACCTACTCTTCAGTGACATGTAACTGGGCATCCTATTTGGGTATGTGGAACAGATTGTGTGGTTCTCAACAATCCCGGTCGTTGTTATTTTAGCACAGTGTGTGTCATATTCCCGCCTGTCCCTTGGTTGTTTCACCAAGCAAAAGGGCACAAGCTATGTGTCATGTCGCTGCCACCGGTTGATTACATCAATATTGTTTATTATTAAAGACAGAGGTCCAGACAATGTGTCATTTTACAAAGAACCAAATAGAAGTTGTTTATTATTACAGGTGATGAAGGTACAATCAATGTCTTTAATTCTTAACAAAAGATCCTATTTCATTCACTCTCAACCGCCAACCCTCTGTCTCCACCCCAAACTCCAAAATCACCAATCCTCCAAACTCCACTCTCAGAATTCCCCCTTCTCCTCTTCCTGCAGGGACTGTTCTCACTCTTGACTCCGCCTCTCCAGCACTCTCATTGGTCCATGCAGATAGCACATTAATATTCATGACCTGGGCAGAGGCCACAGTATAATCTCCAAAAGCTGAAGTCCCTCAAAATATAATCGTTATTTTACCCCACAAATGCCTTGTCTCATGTTAATGGAAAACAACACTTTACTTGATTGACTCAATTAATTTTAAAAGTTTATTTTGACATTTCAACACATTCCAAATTTTAGATCAGTTCTTAGCTAGTAGCTTTTTTTAAAGAGATGTTTCCTATTTCAAATGTTGTTTGAACTGAGAAAAGCCTCTTCTGTCCAATATTAATACAAAACCTCTGCCTCTACAATATTTATTTATTTGCTTGTTTATTTATTTATTTTCCTCCCCACTGGAGATAGCATTTGATTGCTAGTCCCAGCTCCAGGAAACGCATTGACTCAATGAAATTTACATAAGTGATAATTTACTATGTGGTAATTGATCTCATGGGTTTACTCTCTAGTTAAGACTATCATCAAGATACCAGCTGGGGAATTTCTATCTCTTCCCCACCCCATGAATGTACCTACAATGTATGTGTCTGCTATTAACTTTTATTTAATAGAATGCTAATTTAAATAAAAAATGTTTTTATGTTCATTGGGAAGAGAGGAAATCAAGAACAAATATCCCATACTAGGCAGTTTTGAATCATGGGGCCACTAAAGAAAAGGTACTGCCTCTTGTGTCCACCAGCTTTATGGACCTGTGAACTGGGCTCAATAGGAAATCTACCACCAAAAGCTTCCAGTTCTGGTTCCCTTCCTCAGTATTTGCTCACTGATTCTCTTGATCTGATTTAGTTACTTTGCTCTAGCAAAGTGAGTAGTGCTGTAAAAGGTGAGAACACACTGGGACATCTTGCTCATACCAACCCCACAGCATCTAGAGCCAGCAATGCTTGAAAAACAATGCTCCAAATGATAAGATGCCACCAGTATTTCCAAGAGCAATTCTGGTGGTTTACGGTAGGTATCTGACTGCAGAGCCAGAGTTTGGGAATTTAGCTCTCCACTGTGCTTCCTTGATAGGGGCTGGACTCAATGATCCATAGGGGCCCCACCAGCTCTGAAGTTCTGAGATGATGATGATGATGATGATGATGATGATGATGATGACAATAGCAATCTTGTATACAGAGCTGCTGAAGTAAAGTGAGCAATATATGGTGTATTCAAAACTGGTGGTGGTGAGATCCAGTTACAGTTTTGTGTGTATGTGGTATGTGTTCATATGAACACATTCTTTTGTGTGTGTGTGTGTGTGTGTGTGTGTGTGTGTGTGTGTGTGTGTGTGTTCATATGAACACATTCTTGTGTGTGTGTGTGAGTGTGTGTGTGTTTTGAGGGAACCCTGTTTAGGAAAACCTTTTTCCTAAACCTCAATATCAAAGGCTCGTTAGCTAAATAAAAAGGAAAAAAAAAACAAATATTTTGTCTAACACAAACTGGTCCTCTGGTGAGAAAATTAATCCCTAACAGGGTAAAATTTCAATTTTAAGTAACCCCGCTAATAAATCCTTCCCCTCTTTGTGGCAAAGGAATTATTTGCAGTAGGCTCTAACACACTCAAAGGCCTGGGCAGCCATTGCTTTGCTTGTAACACAAGCTATCACATTAGCACCACATTCCTTCAGTTTTATGAAGCATTTCAATGCAGACTTAGTACTCATTTGATCTGATTAGTTCCCGGCTCTTTCAGGGAGATGGTTTCCTATTTTTCTGAAAGCAGTGTTAAGTCAGCCACAAAAAGCCAAACCCTTGTTTTCTTTAGCGCTGTTGTAGGCCTTGATTTCTGTGGTACAGCTGCTGAAGGTAAAAGCCCAGCCTGTTCTTATCTCTCTCCTACATATCAACAGAAGATATCATATGGTGCAGCCAAGTTCTCAGTAGATTCTTTCATCTTTCCTTTCTTAGACTCAGGATTCCCTTATGCTCAGAATTTAAGGAGGCAACCACCGAGAGCTGCACGTATAAAGGCACAATACAGTTACAAATGCACACCACGTGCAAACGGGTGGGAGGTAGGAAATAAAAACAGGGTTTGAGCTGATTCCCATCCATCTGCTTCCTTTGCAAGACTTCAAGGGCATTCATCCTTCAGTGCTCTAGTCCCACAATGACAGGCGGGGACGTCATATCTTTATTAGATGGGGGAAGGGGGCACTGACTGTTGACCTGTACCCACCTTCATCAGGTTGGGCACCCCTGGACATGGAGGGTGCAGAAGAAAACAAACAAACATACAAATGTTCTGGCTAGATGTCCATGTCAGATGTCCAAGCAAATTTCAAAATGGGGCTGCCGGCTCAGGTCAGGCGTAAAGATGGGAACAAACCGCTGGTTCGGCTGTTCAGCACAGTTCATTTCCCAGCCAAACAGCTGATACTCGGCTCAGCTCCCTGCCCTCTCCAGCAGCCGCCCACTCGGATGCAGCACTCCATCCTGCCTCTTCTGGGTGCTACCTCTGGGTGGGCTCCTGCTGGAGGGAGGTGGGGTGCTGAACTGCGTATCAGCTGTTTGGCTGTTCAGATTGGAAACAAACTGTGATAAATCACTGAACCAGTGATTTGTGCCCATCTCTAGTCAGGAGTGTAGGTTTCAAATGACACTTCCGTTGGCATTGGATGGAATGTTCCTACATTCTTTAAACAGAGGGCTTCAAGCCATACACCAACCCTGTTGCCTTACCTTATTTTTGACTGAAGATTGGGGCTATACAGATATGTAGCAGATACCTTATTGGGGGTGCTGATAAAATTTAATCAACACACTAGGTCAGTAGCTTCCAAACAGTGAGTCGTGGCTCCGTGGATTGCCAGGAAGCCAACCAAGGGGTGCCACAGAATTCTCTAATCCTTCTTCCCTCCCTTGCCTCCCCAAGCTATCCTATAGCATTTACTTGCAATGTCTCTAGTGTCTGTGCATGGTGCAGAGAGGGATCCCTGACCCAGTCTTGCCAAAGGATTGGGTTTCCTGCCCTATGGTTCACAAAGGACCTTTCCCTGTCCTGTCCCTGCAAAGAAAAAATTGCTTTCTCCATTTTTCCAGTAGCTTCCCTTGAAGAAGTCAAGCCACTAGTGTGTTTTCACTAAGCCACCTGTATCTTGCAGTCTCTGGTTCCGTCTAGTAGCCAGTCCTGGTAATACACCTCAGGAAGATGTATTTATGTGTTTATTTTATTTTATTTTTTCAGGCAGTGGATATCTGAAACTGCGGGTAGTGATGCCATGGATATGGCAGTCCTACTGTATTGGGGAGCCACAGCCAGTGGCCAGCTGTGGCCAGTAAGTCAAGGGAGCCACAAGTTTATGAACCACTGCACTACATGACCTGAATCCAGCCAAACTAACAGTAGGGCCCATTTATTTGGGGAACATGTTCCTCAGTTTGCAGTCCTGCTTAGGCAACAGTAGTGCTCATACTTAAGATGATGCCCTGGTAGACTATTTGGGGTATCTTTCATAGTTCAACAATATGAAAAGAAAATATCAAATGCATAGGATACTGTGATACCGCAAAAAGCTCTGGATCAGCCTAGCAGTTCCATAAGATTCCAGTCCATCTCTCCATCCACAGAGCTGCATTGTCTCTTCTGTTTGAAAAAGCACCTGTGATGCTTGAACAATTTGCATTTGAATTTTCATTGCTATAGCAGAGTTCTGAAATAACTTTTTTTAAGTGTATGAACAGTAATTCCATACATTACCAATTGCATTTCATGTTAGTTTTTCATTACTTTTTTGAGGGGAGAAGGAGTTGAGATTTATAAGAAAATGGTATAAAACTTCTTGTCAAAACGTGTCTAAAATGCCATAGAAAAATAACTTTAAAAATTAATTAAAGTACGTTGCTCATTGGAGCAGTAAACTAAATTTCCTTCCACTCATTATATTGCCTTCACAAAGTGGCTAAATTATTCCTTCGTTACCCCCGGCCGAAAGGTAACTAGGTACAGTTAACTGTGTCACTGCGTAACTTGTGGTTTTTACTTTCTGTGTTACACTATAGTTCAATAAAAGCACGGGAAAAGGAATGTAGGAGAGGAAAAGCATGGAAAATTTAAGAGGAAAGCGTGGTCCTGCAGATGTTGAATCACAAGGCTCATTATCCATCAGCATTAGCTGGGGCTGATGGGCATTGCAGTCTAACCCCATCTGAAAGGCCACAGGTTCTACATCCCTGCGTGATGTAATCTAATTTGGACCTTGAGCTAGGAAAGCGTGCATGTCACATGACCCACACATGTGCCTATCAGAAACCATAGTATCCTCCTTCAGCAATACATTCCTCTCTGGACTCCTGACATCCACTTGATAAATTATCAGCAAGTTTGTCTCTCCTGTGCCCTAACTGATATGGTAAACTTGCCCTGTGGAGCAATAAATCAATCATTCCCGCACTTTATTAAATTCATTTGTCACACGCTGTTGCTCTCTTGTGCTTTCAGATGTCATGTGAAATTGTACTGCCGCCTTCTCTCCCCTATATATTTGTACTCTGGATGTTCAGCTGTGTTATTCTCCTTCAGATATTAGTGATTTATACACCATTCCCTATTGACTGGGCCTGAGCTTGCTTATTTATTTATTTATTTATTTATTTATTTATTTATTTATTTATTTATTTATTTATTTATTTATTTATTTATTTATTTATTTATTTATTTATTTATTTATTTATTTATTTATTTATACACATTATCTTTCTCCCTGCTTCTCAGTGGATTAGGAACAACTCTTTCTATAGCTGTTTATTTGTATGTGTGTATATACATACACACACACACACACACATATATACAGAGAGGGGGAGAGCTATAGAGAGAGATATAGAGATCCATCGGCCTCTGAGGCAGTCTATCCGACTGTCAAACAGTTCTTACTGCAAATAAGGTATTTCTAATGTTTATACAAACTCTCCTTTCCTATACCATGAATCCATTATTTTCAATCCTGCCCTCTGGAACTGCAGAAAACAAGCTTATTCCATCTTCCATGTAACAGCCCTTCAAACATTTGAAGATCATATCACCTCTCAGTCTTCTCTTATCCAGGATAAACATACCCAGATCCCTTAACTGCTCCTCACAGGTCTTCGTTTCCAGCACTTTTACCTTCCTGGTCAGCCTCCTCTGGACACATTCCAGACAACTCTACCTCCACTTTTAAACTCATTCTTTTAGCAACGTGTTCCATAAATGTTATTTATGGTATAACTTACTCATTTGTATGTGCCTTTGACATATAAGCTGACCCGATATATAGGAAGTCTTTCCTAATTGAAGTTTAGAGTTTGACTTGAGTACGATCCAAGCCATACCTTTCCCCTGCTAAGGTATAAGATCTAAACTATGAACAATTTGAATGTAGCTCTAGTTATCACACATCTGGAATGGATCAAAGTAACTGTGGTTCAAAGAATGTGCACAATCAACCCCAGATGTTTTAATACAGCAGTACCTCATCGGCTCACTGAATCTCAATGGATAACAAATGAAAGATAAATGTTTTAACATTAAGGGGCTAAATGAGTTTAAATGTTTTAAATGTAAGTGGCTTGAAGATGGTTGGGATGGTGAATGATTCTGTATCCAAGTAAGTGTGACATTTCACAAAATTCTAAAACTTCAGTAAAAGTCTCTCTGTGTTTTTTTTAATTAGATGCTTGTCAGAAAATTTAGAAAGCTTCCTTGATAGCACAAAAGCCATGTGATAATGTCTCATAGAAATATGTGTTTTAATCGAATTATGGTTTAGGTTCAAATTGGAATCCTTCTGTTTAACTATCTCAGAACAAAGGATGTGTGAGGTTCTCCTTATGACTACTTGATTTTTGTCTCTCAACTAATCTGTCAGGTAAATTAGGCTAAAAACTGTGATTTGAGCCAGGAGCACTTGGTCTGCTTTGTGTAAAGCTAATCCAGTCAATCTCTCCCACAGATTTGCTAAACAGTTTCTACCGATCGAGGGCTACATGCAAGATCCCCAATGTGATCCAGGCATCCACTTGATGTTTTGGATCACACCCCAATTAGATCTAATATGATCCAGCCCCTCTCCAATCTGATCAGGCATGGATTTGCATCAGTTACTGAGATTTCCAAATAACTGGAATTCCCATTAACTTGAACAGAAACACAAATGGCTATACTGTAATTTGCTACCAGTTTTTTTTTAATCATCATCATGCAATTTGGCAAGATGCTGAACCACAAAGAGAGAATGCGCCCCACCAAACTACAGACAGGTAACTATTCAGATTCTGAGGCAAATCAATCACTATTTGTTCATCATTTTTTTTACTGTACTCTTTTTTTTAAGCTGCTCTTGTTGGCTGCTCAGCTCAAGAATTGGCATTCTTTCTGTTAGAGGTCAGGTGGATGGAAAAAGTGTTCCAGTCATGCAGCAGCAGCAAGCTTGCTATGACAAATGCTGTGCGAAAGAGCCAACCCAAGTATGACAAACAGCAAATGGAGGAAGGGAACCCTGAAATCTAGGAGAAAGAAGAGGGTGAAGAGAGAAAAACCTAGTCATGCTAAAACTAATTTAAACCTAATCGCTTAGAGCCTAGACAAGAAAGCAATCTCCTAATGCACTCACACACACTCAGCCTTCAATCAAAATGAAACTAAAGAAGTCAGTGCAGCACCTACACAAACCTAGCTGGAATCTAAGTGAGCTGAGCAGAAACATACCATACACAGCAATATAAAGCTGAAGTGACCCCACACAAAGACTCTGTCTGTGCTCTAACTCAGTGGTCCCCAACCTTGGGCCTCCAGATGTTCTTGGACTTCAAATCCCAGAAATCCTGGCCAGATGAGGTGGTGGTGAAGGCTTCTGGGAGTTGCAGTCCAAGAACATCTGGAGGCCCCAAGGTTGGGGACCATTGCTCTAACTTACTGAAAAGTGCAGGAAAGGTCCTTTTTGTTTTCCTTCAGAGGTGGTGAAATGATCAGTCAGCAAAGTTCAGCTTCTCCTTGTGTTTCACTACCTTGAACCACCTTGGCATCTTCCTTACATGGTATTGTAATGTCTGTTTTCCTCACGTTTCCATACATCCTTCTAAAAAAAAATTATAATTCCCCAAATGTCATATACACGCAGTGCAAACATGGATGGTCTTTTTCTACGCCAGAAACAAGCTGGGCTTGTTCGTATCGATCCCAGTGTCATGAGACACGAAGAACCTCAAAACTGGTTCCTTGTATAAACTGATAAAGACTAGATATTAACTTTGGCTTTTCATGAGGACTACGAAGATATGTTTTCCCTGTAATCTGTTTTCCCTGTGTTGTGTTCATCTTTCCAGCAATGGCCAAAAGGGAAGATGCCATCCTTGGATTTCAAAAAACTTTCCTTGGCCAGTTGCAGGCCTCTCTTTTCACACCTGAGTCTAAGCATAGAAAAGATATTTTCTCTGTTGCTCCAGAGAGCAGGTCTTTGCAGGCTTAATTCAAGGGGGTTTGTAGGCTTCTTTCTGGTCAGAGAAATTTGACAGTGGAACAAAATGTGTAGGCGGAATGCGTAGGCTTTTTATTGGCCAAAATCTCAAGGCAAAAGATTACAAATTTTCTCATGGAATGTTGTATTCCTGAATTTCATATCCTGAGCATGGAATTCCTTGCATACAAGCCCCTATGACAACAGGCCATAATTACCACCTGTCTTTCATCAGTAAGTTAAGCAATGATCTATGCCAATATTCCTATTCTTCAGTCTTCAGATGGCCTTGGACTACAACTCCCAGAAATCCTGGCCATCACAGCTGGTAGTGAAGTCTTCTGGAAGCTTTAGTCCAAGGGGACTAGTCAGGGGACCCAAGGCTGGGAGCCCCTGATCTATGCCCAGAACTGAGTCCAGCACACTTTTTGGAAAATGCTGCAGCTGCTGACAAGTCTGACAGGCTTTGGGCAGCATGCCTGGCTCTTTACCCTACTCCCCGGATAACATGAGACTGGCTAGTCTGACGTGATTTACAAGTACGAGGGGGGAATGCAAGGTTACTTAAGGGGTGTTCCCCCCTCACACCACCCTCTTCTTGTTCAGGCACCCACCTGCCCATCCTATTTCTAGTGTGAGATTTGCTGGTCACCTTTAAGGGGCCGGATAGGAATTTTTGACCATCATCCTGATTGGCCTCGGATAGGGTTTTTTTTCGCCTGTCCCACACCAGGACATTGGCATTTTGGTGGAGATTTTGGTCACACTGGCGGGTAGTGCAGAAGAAACAGGTATTTTTAGGTGTGTCCACTGTAATTCAGGTAAGCCAACAGCGCATCTGACCTCCCAGGACTGCGGATCGTGCTTTACAGTGCCTGTGGCGGGAAGATGCACTGGGCCACTTCTGGACCAATGGTCATCAACTAAAGATGGCTTGAGGTCTGGAGGTGTTTATTAGTGGCTGGCCAGGTTCCTGCTGTCTTTAAGACCGCTGGAACCTGGGGCTGGGGACTCACCCATTTGTTGGCTAAGGGGTATTTGGATACCTCTGCCATTTACTTGTTTCCACACTACAGGAGGCCCCCTCCTTATGCCAAAGGATGGCAAATTTAAATTTGAGCTTGAATTTGAATCAATAAAGTGTGGCCAGTGTTTAACCCATATTACTGTCTCGCGTCTTTATTCCGGGGTTGGGAGGGCAATTCTTAGATTTAAAGGGCAGAATCCTGTTGAGATTCATGTGGATTAATGAATCCATGTTCATAACATTCTGAGCAATTCCTAGCTTGCAACTGGGAAGCACTGAAATCACCCGATTCAAAAAAAACTGAGCTTTCGCTAGTACAAAGTAGTAGTGAACATCCTGGTGCAAAAACAGTGGGGAAACAAGAACCAGATGCATAGCAGTTTACAACATAAGACAAACAGGTTTTTGACCTAAGCGTTTTTCAGATCTAAGCATAATCCTAACTCTATAACATAACATCAAACTGTGAATAAATATCAAATGCTACAGTTTCACTGTCAAATTCCAGGCTTGTGATGCTAAGAACCCCAAAGTTTACCTTGTGAGGTTGGGGAAACTAATAGATGATAGACGAATGCAGCAAATAGCTGAAAATACAGAATATGTCATTTCAGAGAACAATGACAATGTCAGTTGTCTGATTTGGAGGTTCACATCAAATAGCCAATCCCTGGAGTCTCATTAATTTTATTTTAGAATATCTAGTAAAAACTAGCAAAGCAGGGTGATTTTTTCTTAGAGCCTTACATATCGTCATGACAAATGCAAGATCAAATGTTATCTGCTATCTGATTTGGACCAGAATGCACAAAGGATACATTTCAAATTAGATTATAAACTTGATCCACATTCCAGGAAATTTAAAACCAGCTTATTATAAAGCAAGCAAATCAATCACGGCAACACAAATAAAACAGAAATACCATGAACAATGCTTATGGTACAACTTATTTTGCTTGCTTGCTTATGGTCAGAAGTTTCATTTATATATATATATGAAACTTCTGACCATAAGCAGAAGTTTCCCTCCCTCCCTGACAGCTTCAAGCCTCTTGGAATGGCAAATAATTTTCTAGAATTGTCGATGAGATGCTTTAGGCATGAGAGATCATCTGTAGGGTAGAAATCTGAATTTCTGCATTTCATTTTGGAGACAGCTTTACGTATTCAGTGCCAAAGGACCACATTTAAAAACTTTGAGGTAGAATATCAGAATTACTCCTCATTGCATAACTCTTTAGCGACATGACCAGTGAAAACCCCAAAGCTCCTTAAACATGGACATGTCAACAGAAATTGCCCCTCTTATGAAACTGAAGGAAAAAATTATTCATATACTTTATTCATTCTAGATACACTGAGGATGTCAATTTGCTGAACCAAGTTATTGGAAAATGCTAAGAAGACCCTGTCACAATGACCTTTAGGTTAAATAAATTTGTTCATTTGGTGTACTTTCTTCATTACTCATGTTACCCTCAGTGTCTGTATGCTTCTGAATGCAATTTGTGTCATCCATGAGAGAGCACCCTTATCAGTCAGAGTGTTGTAGTGAAAAATCCTGGTTTTAAACCAGTGTCCTGTGGATTAACGTCCCCACACAGCATCTCACTTGAGGAATAATATAGAGCCAATTACTCTCTCACTTTAATCTACATCACGAGGTTACAGTGAGAACAAAATGGCATAGGAGGCTATATCCACAACCTGAAACCCAATGCAGAAAAGGTGGAGTAAGGACACAGTAGGATCTCTGTATCTGTGGGGTATCAGTTGCAAGCCCCCTCCCATGGAGATCATATTGAAGGGTTTCTATGCTTTTTTTTTTACATTCTAGCTCTTTTTTGTAGCCATTTTGACACATTTTGGACACATTTTTACACTTTTTAAAAATCAAACAAACCACCAACTGTATTTTGCACATAGAGGTGGAAATCCTCTTGCATGACTTTGTGTCATTCAAGTAGAATGATAAAATCATTCTATTATAGTAACATTTAAATTAATTGAAAGCTTCCTTCCCCCCTTTCAGGTTCCATCCAACTCTCCCGTAGGATCTTTTTGATCTGTGAAAGCCTCACAACTGGGGAAAGAGCCTTCAAAAGCCAAAACTTGTTGCTGGTTCATCTCTGGGGATCCTGAACCTAGTGGCACCATTCTGGAACCCAGCTGAGAATTTTGGCTATCAAAGGATTCCTGCCCCGCCAACTCACTACCCAAAACTCCCAAAGGCTTTCCTAGGCCAAAAAGGAGCACTAGGATGCCGAACCTGAAGGAAAGTTTCAATTAATTTAAATTCAATATTATTCTCATGTTGACACCACCCTACTTGCATAAGTTACTGCCAAGAAGATTTCAGCCATTATCTTCTATTTTGTGCATTTTATTTTGTGGCAAGTGCAAGGATTCCAAAACCAAACAGAAGTTTTTGTACCAAATAACAGGGTTTTTGTTTGTCCCCCACTCCTAAATGCTGTCATCGATTTTAAAAGTGGTGGTTTTTCAGTCTTTTGTAGGAGTGAGAAATCTTACAGTGGTTGCTTATTTTTCTATATGTCTATATGTCAAGGCAGGACATGGTGGCGCTGCGGGCTAAACCGCAGAAGCCTGTGCTGCAGGGTCAGAAGACCAAGCAGTCGTAAGATCGAATCCACGCAACGGAGTGAGCTCCCGTTGCTTGTCCCAGCTCCCGCCAACCTAGCGGTTCGAAAGCATGCAAATGCGAGTAGATAAATAGGGACCACCTCGGTGGGAAGGTAACAGCGTTCTGTGTCTAAGTCGCACTGGCCATGTGACCACGGAAGATTGTCTTCGGACAAAAGGCTGGCTCTATGGCTTGGAAACGGGGATGAGCACCGCCCCCTATAGTCGAACACGACTGGACAAAAATTGTCAAGGGGAACCTTTACCTTTTTATATGTCAAGGCATTCTATATGTCAAGGCATCTTTTTTTTTTCTTTGAGGACAAAAATGCCCATATTCCTCACATCTTTCCTTATATTAATCTCTGCCTAGTTGCCGCTGAACAGCACTAACACATATTTTGATGCAGATAAAGATATGCTTCAGTCTTTATTGTTTTGACCACTTTGGTGATCCAACTTCCATCAATTTAAAACGCAAGTATGATATTAATACTGTATATGTACAAGCATGGAGCCAGTTCAAAAGACACAATGCTAGCAGATTAAAAAGTACAAATACAGTACATTCTCCAAAATGCTGGGTTAAAAACAAAATACAAAATACAAAAAGATTAAAATATAGTTTCAGTATTAAAAACCAAGTCATTTCATCTGGGTCTTCAGATGAGGGATGAAGTAAAATGATACAACAGTAGTAAGGTTATACATCTGATAAACTATATAGACTTTAATCAGCTTTATATCCTATACCACATCTCTTGTACTTCCTATTCTATCTTTATTATTTAGCCAGTTATCCCTTAGTTTTATCACCAGCCATCCAAATTTGGCCACTCTGTTTGTTACCGCTTTATTCTTATCCTCCCAAAGCTTATGTAGGCACTCCTTTCTATCTCTGCCACCCAAGGAAGGAATACTAGGTTTAATGAGCCATTCCTGAATCTGCTCATTGATTTTAAATTTTATACTCTAAAATGACATGGCTCAGTGTCTCTATATTCCCCTCACCAAATACACACAATCGACTCTTGTAGGGCGTATTGTTGCATCTTCCCAGCAACACCACAGCTGGCAACAAGTCCATGCACAATAACATAGCCTAGCCTCAATAGTAACTACCTCAGATTCCAGCCTTATGGCTGCATTTGATGCACTTGTAGGAAGCTGCAATATAGCTCTGTTACTACAATATAGCTCCAGGATTAATGTCGCTATCCGGATTCGTCGCTATGTGGGGTGGGACCCATAGGAACACATTAAACTCCATTTAATGCATTCCTATTGGGGAAAAACTCACCGTTAAGCGAAGATTCCCCTATCCAGCCGCCATTTTCGCTGGCCGGTAAGCGAGGGCAGGGTGCGAAAATGCTGCGGGCAGCCATTTTCTGCACCTGGCAGCCATTTTGGAACCGCCGATGAGCTGTTTTCTAAATATCGCAATGCAATGTTTAGCCTATATAAACATTGCAATGCGATCGCATTAGCGATCGCAAAAAACGCGTCACTATGTGGATTCAGTGTTAAACGGTGCGTTCGTTAAGCGAGGCACCACTGTATACTATATGGAGCTGCATAGATCCACTAATGTGGGCTATTCATTGTTCTCACATAACCTGCATGCCTGACCATCAATAGAAACAACTTGTAGTGAGCATAGTTTACAGTAAAATCCTGGGGGTTGAGAAAAATAATTGACACAGATCAGTTGTGGGTAGACAAGGCTTTGACTTGCAAATTCAACATTTCCAAGCTTCTGCACAAATTTTGCTCCCAAATTGAAACATGTGGAAGACCTATGTAGTTGTACGTATTGCGGGAACTCCTTAGCATTGAAATGAACAACATGCAACACTGGGTGTTGGGTTATGTGACCTTTGCTTGTTACTGCAAAAAGCAGGGAGGGAAGAGAGTATAGAGAAATAAATTTAAACAACATCTGTTCAAAACATACCCAAGGCTTTCAAAGAGAATATATTAAAACAGCATTCTCACTCCCACCATATAAAAATGTTTTATTCTAAACCCACCCACTTTTCTTCTTCTCTTAAAAATGCCATAAATTTTGCCTCTCAAAAGATAAAGCTTTGCTTCAAATAATGTTAATGGTCCATCAGTAAAAAATCAGTCAAAATACAGCTGGAGACACACACTGTCCCTCATGGGAAAGTTACTTAACCTATGGCTTACGGAAAATATGTTTGATATTTCCAGCCCCCAAACTTGAAAGAAAGAGAAAGAGAGAAAAGGGGAGGACAGGATAGCTGAAACAATTAAGCCATTATTGCAAAACGCATAGGGATTCGGAACAAAAGACCTAACCCATTTTTCTCATGGTCAGCCACAAGTACAAAGATGAGCTATGATGACAGAACACATTCTCTCTTTTATTTTATTTTTTTGGGGGGGACTAATGAGTTTATGTATGATGTTATCCAAAGACAATAAACAAAATTCAATTTCTGGTTTGCTTATGCATCACAGGGATAGATCTAAAGGTGGTGCTGCTGGTATCAAAATATTGGATCAATACTTCATTTGCTTCCATGCCTAATTCAATGTGCAGGTTCTGGTTTTTAAAGGCTGAGGTGGTTCAGGGCCAAACTGGGTAAAAAGTGGTACATACTATTACAAGTGACCTGAATGTTTAGCTCAGTCACAGTGGCCTTGTTCATACTGTAACTCTGCTGATATGGGTACATAGATGACAGGCAACCCTTTTCTTGGTCACAGTGGAAAGAGTCATTTTAATGGGAATGAACTCTCTGAAAGAGATCCTTCTGTCTGCCAGGGAATCACTTCAGTCCAGTCCCCCAAAGTCCAGTCCAGTCCAGTAGGTTCCTACTGCTGAACCAAAAAGTCCAGCTTGAGCATGCATCGGGGTCAAGCTGGAGCACATTTCCCAATGTATCATGTGACCACAGGGAGGCTGGGCCACTCCTCAAGTGGGCCTAATTGCAAACTATTTCTCGGTGTAATCACATCCTCTGTTAGGAAAAAGTCCCATCTGCTTCAATGAAAATTAAATTATATCTCTGCCATAATCAATACCAATTTGTATGATGTCTGGATGAAAGAGGGAGCGGATTTAGTTTCAAGGCAAAGCAAAAGGGTATAGAGCACTTCAGGTTGATCAAGACATCTAAAATACGCAAAGGGAAGTCAGACAGTTTGTCTCCAGTGAGGTGGATTGTCCAGCAGGATGGATGGATTTGTTTTGTGTAAGAGATTACTGACCACTAGGAAATATTATGTTTGATTTAGCTGCCTGTCTTTGCTTACCCATGTCTGCCGGCCACTGCTTCCTGACTGCCTCTGCTGTCTTTCAGTGTGGCATTTTAATCCACCCTCTTAACAATTTGGTTCTTTGCTTTTTAAACTGGCTTTTCATTGGTGTAATGTTGTCTTGAACCAGTCCTTACTCACAAAGCAGGAGATTAGAACTGTCTGTGGGTCAGATTATTAGTTGAATTTGAGTAGATCAGTCACCTTCACAGCAAGGAGCAGGCGGAGGGGAGGTCATTGGCAGTCCATTCAATACTGAATTCTGCCTCCACACTGGCCATTCAATACTGAATTCTGCCTCCTCCACCACCACCCTGGCTGCATGAGGAGTTCCTCTTTTAAAGATGATTCAGGAAGGCAAGAGGTCTTCCTCCTTTTCTGAAGCTGACTCAGCAAAGTGAGGAATGACATCTAGTGCAAGTCTTCAGCAGCAAGCATTATAACCTTGAAACAGGACTTCAGATTAGCACCACCTCTGGCACAGTTGTAGCAGTTAGTCTGCTCTTCTGTGCAAAATGCAGGGATGTTTGGGTGAGAGTTTCTGAGTTAAGATTTTTTTAAAACTGTTTCCTCTCTCCCTTCAGAAAAAGACAGCTCTAAACATCTCCAGAATTGAAAAATATAATATAAATTGAAAAGACCAATATTGTTTATCTTCAAAGAGAATAGTTGACCTCACCTACTTTTTTATTATTAGGAAAGAATCCAGGCTGTAGGGGCTTAAATATTGGTCTTCAGAAAATGCCTTTCAAATGGGAAAAATAACAGCTTTGTTATAATACTAAGCATGTTTGGAACAGGATTCCAGCAAGACTTTTGCTAAGTAGAGGCATTGTTGCAGCTTTGTGGGTGAGGAAAGGAGAAATTTGAAGACCTATGGGACAATTATTAAAGGTCACATAAGCCAAGAAAAAGACTTTTCTTTAGAGTCAAAGAAACAGGTTTGCTTTAAAGAAAGTAATGGAGTGACAGTCATAAAGAAAGGGGAAATTTTGTCAGGTATCTCCAGGAAATTGGCATACAATTTTGTAAGGCATATTCAAAGTGATTGTTGTGGGTTTTTCAGGCTCTTTGGCCATGTTCTGAAGGTTGTTCTTCCTAACATTTCGCCAATCTCTGTGGCCGGCATCTTCAGAGGACAAGAGTCAGAACTCTGTGCTCTGGTGCAGTTTGTTTCGATAGTTGAGTATTTATAGCTGTGGGATCAGCTTTTGTCCTTTTCAGGAGATGGGTGATTATGGTGATCAGCGTGGTTTTTGTTGTGGGTGTATTGTTGTGGTAAGGGGGAGAGATTATCTGTCACTGTGATTTATGGGTGCTGTTAGCTGGTCTTTTGTCTACAGTGATCACCAGTCCTTGTGACTGGGTAGAATTCATTGATCTTTTGCAGGCTGTATTTTTCAGTGCTGGGAGCCAGACTTTGTTGAGTTTTAAACTTTCTTCTTTTTTGTTGAAGCTCTGCTGGTGCTTGTGGATTTCAATGGCTTCCCTGTGCAGTCTAACTTAATGGTTGCTGGTGTTGTCCAGTACTTCAGTATTTTGAAATAGAATTTCATGTCCAGCTTGTTTTAGGGTAAGTTCAGCTACTGCAGATGTTTTTTCAGTTGTTTTAGTCAGCAGTGTCTCTCATGTTCTTTGATTCTGGTGTGGATGCTGCATTTTGTGGTTCCAATATATACCTGCCCACAACTGCAAGGTATCCAGTATACTCCTTCAGTGGTGAGGGAGCCCCTTTTGTCCTTTGCTGACCGTAACATTTATTGTATTTTTGTGGTGGGCTTGAATGTTTGTAGGTTGTGTTCTTTCAAAAATTTCCCCATGCAGTCCGTGTCCCCTTTGATGTATGGCAGAAATACTTTATTTGTGGGTGGCTGTTTTTCCTTTTCGGTGTTGTTCTCTTGGTTTGATGGCTCTTGTGACTGCATTCTTGGAATAGCCATTTGCCTGTTGGGCTCCTTTCAGATCGTTGAATTTGGTGCTGAGAAATTGAGCTTCACAGTTCTGATTTGCATGGTCTACCAGTTTTTTGATTATGCCTCTTTTTTGCTGTGAGTGGTGGTTGGAGTTTTTGTGTAAGTACCAGTCTGTGTGGGTGGGTTTTCTGTAGACCTTGTGTCCCTATAGGAGGTCAGTTTTGCATATGACCATGACATCTAAGAAAGGGAGTTGGTCCTCTATTTCTTTTTCCATGGTGAATTGTATATTTGAGTGGATGCTGCTGAGATGGTTTAGAAATTGTTCCAGTTTTTTTTCACCATGTTTCCAAATTGCGAAGGGTATCTGAACCAAACTGGGGTGCGAAGGGTGCTGAAGCCAGGGCCTGTTTTTCGAAATGTTCCATGTAGAAGTTTGCTATAACCAGGCTGAGGGGGCTCCTCATGATCACTCCATCCGTCTGTTCATAGAACTCATTATCCCACTGAAAATAGCTGGTTGTTAGGCACACTCTCTGGAAATTTGTTATACAGTGGGAAGGGGAAGCCAAGTGCAGCCAGACATGCATTCTAGACTTTAAGAAGGCCAATTTTAGTAAAACTAGGGAATTACAGGCTGCAATTCCAAGGACAAAGATACTGAAAGAGAAGGGAGTTCAGGATGGATGGGAATTTCTTAAAAGGGAGATACTAAAGGCACAATCTAAAACTGTTCCAATAAGAAGGAAAAATGGGAGATGTCTAAAGACACCAGAATGGTTGACTAAAGAACTTTCAACTGAATGAAGTGTTAAAAAATGTACAGGAAATAGAAAAAAAGGGGAAAACACCAAAGAGGAGTAGAAGCAAATAGCTAGTATATGTAGGGGGAAGGTAAGAAAAGCAAAAGTGCAGAATGAACTCAGGCTTGCTAGGCAGATTAAAAACAATAAAAAGATATTTTAATTTTTTAGTTATGCCTGCAGCAAAAGGAAAAACAAGGAAATGATAAGGTCACTGCATGGAGAAGATGGCCAATGACTAACAGAGGACAGGGAAAAGGCTGAACTTCTCAGCACCTTCTTTGCCTCAGTTTTCTCCAAAAAGGAAAATAGTGCTCAACTTGAGGGGCAAAGAGCAGGTGATGTAGTAGGGAAAATGCAGTACAAATAGGTAGAGAAGTAATACAGGAATACCTGGCTACTCTAAATGAATTCAAGTCTCCAGGGCCAGACGAATTACATCCAAGGATATTAAAAGAACTGGCAGAAGTAATTTCAGAACCATTGGCAATCATTTTTGAGAATTCTTGGACAACAGGAGAAGTCCCCAGAGACTGGAGAAGGTCAAATGTTGTCCCTATCTTCAAAAATGAAAAAAAGAAAAGGAAAGAAAACCCATATAATTATCACCCACTCAGCCTGACATCAATTCCCGGAAAAATTCTAGAGCAGATCATTAAACAGACAATTTGTTATTACTTAGAAAGCAGTGCTGTCATCATTAAAAGTCAACACGGGTTTCTCGAGAACAAGTCATGCCAGACTAATCTGATCTCTTTTTTTGATAGAGTTACAGGCTTGATAGATGAAGGAAACGCTGTGGATGTAGCATATCTTGATTTCAGTGAGGCCTTTGACAAAGTTCCCCATGATATTCTTGCAAAGAAGCTAGTAAAAATGTGGGCTAGACAGTGCCACTCTTCGGTGGATTTGTAATTGGTTGACTGACTGAACCCAAAGCGTGTTCACCAATGGCTTCTTTTCATCCTGGAGAGAGGTAACTGTTCTGTTCTGGGCCCTTTGCTATTCAACATCTTTATCAATGACTTGGATGAAGGAATAGAGAGTATGTTGATTAAATTTGCAGATGATACCAAATTGGGAGGGGTTGCTAATTCCCCAGAGGACAGGATTAAAATTCAAAATTACCTTGACAGATTAGGATCCTGGTCCAAAACTAACAAAATGAATTGCAACAGGGAGAAATGTAAGGTCGTACACCTGGGCAGAAAAAAAATGCACATATATAGGATGGAAGATACCTGGCTAGCCAACAGTACCTGTGAAAGGGATCTAGGAGTCTTGGTAGACCACAAGCTGGACATGAATCAGCAGTGTGATGCCAATGCAATTCTTGGTTACAATGCAATTCTTGGTTACATCAATAGGAGTATAGTGCCTAGATCAAGGGAAGTGATAGTATCACTCTATTCTGCTTTGGTCAGACCTCACCTGAAGTATTGTGTCCAGTTCTGGGCACCTTGATTCAAGAAGGATGTTGACAACCTGGAACGTGTCCAGAGGAGGGCGACCAAAATGATCAAAGTTCTGGAAGCCATGTCATGTGAGGAGCGACTTAGGGAGCTGGGAATGTTTAGCCTTACAAAAAGAAGGTTAAGAGGGGACATGATAGCCGTGTTTAAATATTGGAAGGGAAGTCATGTCAAGGAAGGGACAGGTTTGTTTTCCATACCTCCAGATGCTTGGACAAGGAGCAATGGTTTCAAACTACAGGAAAAGAGATTCCACCTGAATCTCAGGAAGACAGTTAGAGCTGGTCGGCAGTGGAATATGTTGCCTCGGAGTGTGGTGGAGTCTCCTTCTTTGGAGGTTTTTAAACAGAGGTTGGATGGCCATCTGTTGGGAGTCCTTTGATGTTCCTGCATGGCAGGAGGTTGGATTCGATGGCCCCTGTGGTCTCTTCCAACTCTATGATTCTATGATTCTCAACCAAATACAAAGCAATTGTCAGGGCTTTTTTCCCCAACACATTTTCTGGCTATCTATTGCTTGATGGCAAAAAGCAATCAAAATGTGAAAACCTTTCTGCTTCTTTGGAGCATCATAGAAAAAGCTGACAAATCCCAATCAAACAGACTGAATTGGCTCAAACAACTTCACAGCTTAGTTTCCAAGTAAAAGAATGTGTTGTGAGTGCATACATCACCATATGCAATGTAGTTAGTATGCTGCTTGTAATCCTGAAGATGACAGAACGTGTTTTCCTTGTCAAAGGCTTGGTTTTTATTATTTTTATTTTTAAAAAAAATTACTTGGAAGCTAAACTTGTGAAGTTTTTTTTAAGCCAATTCAGTCTGTTTTACTGGGATTGGTCAACTTTTTCTGGAAGAAATGTATATTTCAGATTAACTGTGTCCTCTCAAGTACATGTCTCTGCAGCTAAAAGGTATTGGATTGTTAGCTAGAGAACTTGTTGAAAAAAGCCCCGACAATTGCTGTGTGTTTGGGTGATCAGTGATTAACTGATGACAAAAGAAGTCAGCTGCTGCAATTTCCTCTGCTTCATGTTTGTTTGTGAATGGTAGTGAGCACAAGAGGATATCCTGTAGACCATTTTGGCTCCTGACATTGGTGTCATTCACACTGAGGCTATTTTTTGCTATGTAAATTTTGGCATCCTCTTTCTTGCTGACAACATGGCCGCTATATTGGCCAGCAATACTGGGTCGTTTCCTGGTCTTAAAATTGTAGATACAGAAGCACAATAACCCACGGTCACAAACCAGGAGTTGTAGGTTTTTTTCTTTATTTGTTTGTTTGATTTGAATGTTTTGAAGAGTTGTATCCTTTGTTTTTGTTTATTAAAGCATTTGAAAATTCCAAACATACAAATCTCTCAAGGTGGCTGTCTGAAATTGGACATGTTTGCTTTCCTCTTCATATTCTATAATGTCTCCATATTTCATGTGTGTACGTGCAAAATAAAACAAAAAAAGTTACAGCCATTTTGTTTTTCTTGCTCAAGTCAATGAGAGGCACGCAATCCAGATTTCCAAACTGATTCAGATCCCAAACCATAAATTGAATTGGATGGTGTAAGAAGGTTCGTCTTTTCCCTCAGGCGGCCCCTCCATTTCGGCGGGAAATATTAAAGGCTGAGTCTTTATAACTTTAACAGTAGAAACTTTATTTTCTCCAATTCCCTCCAGCACATCCTTGAACGATTCAAACGGTTTCAAACTGGGCAACAAGCCCGAATCAACATTGTTTAAACTGTGGTTAAAGTCCCAGGGTGTCAACGGCGCGGGACCCCATGAAGCCCCTTGGGCTCCTGACGAGGGGGTGGGAGGCTCCTGATCGCACAGATTGTCCCACAACATCGGTGTCTAATCCACCCTCTCTCGTCAGGACCCTCATCAAACGGCTCAGTCTTCCACTCACGCTCTCTTCGCAATTCCTCCTCTCTCGATGCCACGATCACGTTCCACTCTTTCACGGTGACATACGGAGAAATCCCTCTAACTGCCGGAGGATCGGGCAAAAGGCCGCCCACTTTCAAGTTTGGGAAATCTCTGATAAGCCCTTGGGTGAGGACCCTTTCAAAAGCCCTTCGTCTTTCCTCCCGCTTCTTTCTCTCATACGCCTCCACCACCGAACTGAACCACACCACCCCCTCCTTATCCTTATATTCCTCCTCAACTGTCACCCTAGACTCCTCCCACTCCCCTTCAGCTAAGCATACCTCTACCTTCCCCTCCCCCTCTTCTGCTGTCATCTCCTTTCCCTTTCCTTTTCCACTTTCACTGCTACGTGGTTGATCCTTTTCTCCGTCATTGCTTTCCACTTTCCTTTCTGCGGACGGCACACTTCTATCCACTACACCTTCACAGATGGTTCCTGGAACTGGATCATTACAACCTGAATCTGTACAAACAAACAAACAAACAAACCCAAGGTGCTGAACAGGCCTCGAAATGAAATTAGAAAACTCATGCATGGCCTTAGTCATCATGTTGCAAGCAAATAGAAAGGATTCTAGTATGGAAAATTCATGAATCCCAATCACGACATATTTAGATTTTGGGATAATGCATTAGGCATGTCCTTCGTCTCTACAACATGTCCATGTGTGCATTAAAGACACAGATGTATCAGATTAATACTACTGGGGCGTGTAAGCATTAGCTCATGTAAGCAAGAGTCCTTGCCAATGTTAGGCTGGGCTCAAAAAAGCGAGAGCATAAGGCTTACATTAGTCTGGTCATATCCACTACAAATACACACTGAGGATATGTCACATGTCATAGACATCATAGCTTTATCAGAAAAACGAAGTCGGCTGCCACTAATTCCATGCCTACCAAGTAGCAAAAAGCAACAGTCCCTTCTTTGTTCCCTGAGGAAAACAGGTTTTGAGTTCTCTTCCATTTTGCAAGCATCCTTGGAGTTGCCTTCTACCACCCATGCTTCCCAAATGGCTCCATTTTATGCACATCAAGGCTGATGCTCAGCTAGACCGCTTGTGTATTTATGATTCAGTGCCAATGTTTGGTGTCTAGACAGCTGGCTGGAATTGAATGCTTTTTAAAATCTCACACCTCATCCCTGTGAAACTGGTTGATTTAATTTTGCACACACAGAAAGGCAAATACTGAAATGATAACCAAGTCAAAGTCTCTGGACTCTAGTATTCTCATCTATACAGCGTCTTTGTCAAGGACAATAATGGGGGTGGAGGTGGGCATTTTCACAGCCACCCTGTTAGCAATATTCCAATATAATAAAATCTTCTATAACCAACTTGCTGTTTGTCTTTCTGAAATGCCTGATGAGTAATTTCATGAGCACTACCTACCTAGGTGAGCTAGCATTATCCAGAACTGCTGGATAGCTCAATGGCTTAGATCTCTCACTGCAGAGCCAGAGGTTGGGAGTTCTAATTCTCCACTCTGCCTCCTTGAGAGGAGCTAGTCTCGATGATCTATAGGGTCCCTTCCAGCTCTGCAGTTCAAAGGTGGTAATGGTAGTGGTCATCGTCATTGTTTTCTGAAATTTGTTCTGGATGCTACTTCATCTTTTTTTTTCAGCTCTGTCCAAAGCAAAGTTTGTTTCTTGCAAACAATATAGCAACAATGTTGTTAATTACCACAATATGAGTTAGCACTGGGATCACTACAAATATGTTTATATTTGATTTATTATCACCCCATTTGCACAATAACACTTCGCTATACTTTTATTATATCAATAGAATTAAGCTAAAGTCCCAGGCATTATATACTAGGGATATGAATCTCAAAGGCTCTCACTCATAGAGAAAAAACAAGAAGTGGGGGATAAACAGTATTTTTCCTCACAATGAGATCACCTCTCCTGACCTCTCTGTCAGTCACCATCCATATGCAAATATACCCTCTTTGAGATACATAACTTATCTGTCAGCTATTCTTGATATGTCTGGAAGTTGAGTCATGGCAACTGGATTTCTTTCTTGATAGATTGACCAGAAGACATCAAAAAAAGGTGGCAAGAATACACAGAGGAATTATACTAGAAAGATCTGGATGTCCCAGATAACTCAGATAGTGTGGTTGCTGACTTTGATCCAGATATCCTGGGGAGTGAAGTGAAGTGGGACTTAGAAAGCTTGTCTAACAACAAGGCCAGTGGAGGTGTTGGCATTCCAATCAAACTCTTTAAAATCTTAAAAGATGACGCTATTAAGGTGTTACACTCAATATGCCAGCAAGTTTGGAAAACTCAGCAGTGGCCGGAGGATTGGAAATGATCAGTCTACATCCTAATCCCAAAGAAGGGCAGTGGCAAAGAATGCTCCAACTACTGTACAATTGCACTCATTTCACACGCTAGCAAGGTTATGCTCAAAATCCTCCAAGGTAGGCTTCAGCAGTATGTGGACCGAGAACTCCCAGAAGTACAAGCTGGATTTGGAAGGGGCAGAGGAACTAGAGACCAAATTGCTAGCATGCGCTGGATTATGGAGAAAGCCAGAGAGTTCCAGAAAAACATCTACTTCAGCTTTATTGACTGTGCAAAAGCCTTTGACTGTGTGGACCACAGCAAACTATGGCAAGTTTTGGGAGGGAGGCCCAGAGGGAAAGAACAAGAAACTGGGCCTTTTCGCCAGTGGCCCCCTAGGTTTTGGAACAGTCTGCCCTCAGAGATCTGTCTGGCTCCCTCGCTGGGAGATTTTAAGGGCCAACTTAACACCTGGCTCTTTAGGCAGGCTTTCCCTCCTATCATCACTTGATTATTTTTATTTTTTCCCCATCTTCAGCCATGTTACTCTGTTTGCTACCTCTCCTCTAATATTTTTAGCCAAGCTTAAAAGTCAACCACCAGAGTCAGAAATAGGGTTTGTTTTTTCAAGATAGAGATTTTGAGGAACAAGATGGGGTGGGGTAGGAAACCAGTGTAGCAAATCCTCCTTTGTGTGTTTTGAAACTTCAAAGTTGTAACTTGCAAGGAGGTCTGTGTACATCAAAAATGTAAACAGATTATTTTAAAGAATATTTCTGTGCTTTTTAAAAAAATGTGTTTCAGACTGAATATTTTTACTGGTGTTATTCATTGAATGACCCCAGAGTAACATTTTTATGATAACGATCTTCACCAAATAAGGCCACTAAGACAGTAATAAAATACTTGGCACATCAACAAAGATGAAAGACCAGAAGCTGTAATTACATTAGATTCTATTTGTAGGTTTGAGGCTTGAAACAACAAACAGTTGATGAGTAATTTCAAAAGGTGAGTGATTGAAAGAGCTCTAACTCACCCAAGATTTACAGCACCAGACAAAAGATTTATTGAGAGAACAGTGGAAGAAGAAATGCAGGTCCAAATGTTACAGTTAGACATTGTATTAAAGCTTGTAGCTGCTATTGAAAATAACAAATAATATTTAACACTCACTGGTCTTTCACTAGTGACAACTGGATTGCTCTTCAACTGATAGATCATACCAATGGCATGAAACCACATGTATCCATTGTTGTGTTGGTTCTTTAGGATAAAAAGATGGCTATGAAAGATCAGGGAGAGATAAAAAAGAGAGAGTGCAGTATAGTGGATATAATGACACCTGGGTTCAAATCCCTGGTTAGCCATGGAAACTGACTGGTATGTGGCAATGGTAAAAATACTTTTTAAATATCTTACATACTTTGAAAACTCTATTAGGGTCTCCATAAGTTGGAATTACAACCTTGAAGACTTTATGAAATGAAAAAAAAAAGTCACAATAGGAAGGACCTCGAGGATATAGAAGGAGAAAAGAAGGAAGAGAGGAGAAACTGTATAGAGTAGGTACTGTATATGGAATGTGAGGTTTTTAAGATGAGGCTGATAGAAGCTGTAGAAACATTGAGAGGGCTACACAATCCTTGACCTTGATACAGAGTGAACAAAAAGAAACTAAAACAGATCCTGTGTTGTATGGATAATTAAAAGTGGAACCCAGTGAACTCTACCTTGAGAACATACCTTGTGACAGGATGTCACCACAGTCCATATTCCTGCTAAATGCCATTTATTCCTACTAGTAGAGCAATGTCATGACAACATATAGGTGGGTATGCTTTTGAATGGATTGGGGCTTGTTTTGTTTTTGGCAACACCTAAATGTCTAGTTTTTCCCTCATGTTTCTTGTTATGAAATGAAACTCACAACCCATGTATTACAATGCACAACTTCTCTGTATTCCTACATTTATTCAATTGTTGCAATCCTGTTATGCAACCTGTGGCAACTTTAAGAAGGAAAAATGGCAGGGAGGAAGTGCACTTCCACACGTGTGCCTCATGCAACAGGGAGGACAGGACTCAAGCAGTTGATTGTACAATTTCATTGCAAAATTTGGACTGCCTGGGCATAACATCTAGCATGCTTATACTGCGGTAACTGTATGCAAAGATGAACAGCATTTCAGCCAGTAATTCAGTGACTACTCTAAGTTTCAGCTATATGATAGATCAGTGATTCCCCAGAAGCCTTCACCATTAGCTGTATTGACCAGAATCTCTGGGATTTATAGTCCAAGGCCATCTGAAGACCCAAGGTTAGATCATTCTTTTGGCAAAACAGAAGCTTACCTTTGTCACTGGCCAGTGCTTAGCATGTCTGGAGTGCTTGGTGATGCCATTGCAAATCAAAGCTATGTTGCACAGTTCTTCATCCATCTAGAGCAAATGCTACCACAGTGGGAACTGGGGGAAAAGATAGGACACCTGGATTAGTCTGGATTGTTCTCAAAAGAGTTGTGTTGACACATGGTACTCATTTGCAATGATTCTTGCATCCAAATGCAAGGATCTGCCACACTGTACCTCAAGTGTACCTATCTAGCATGATTAAGACTTCTACCCCTTTAAAAGGAAAGCTTCTCATTTCTCAAGATCCTTAAGTGGCTTAGGCAAAGCATGGAGAAGGAAGCCACTTTAGGACCTTTAGGAATGGAAATCTTGTTGTAACCTGACACAGAGCATCAGTGATGTTTTGAGAAGGCTTTTAAAAAGCCCATGCAAAGCATTGCTGATGCATTAGCAACAATTAAAAAGAAATGCAAAACTTCCTCACCCTTGTCCTGCCAAGACAAGCTGCAAGGGAATTTCCTATTTCTGAAGATTGTTAAGTGGCTTCAACAAAGGAACAGCCAGGCAACTGCTTTGATTCAACCCCAGCATTTATACATGCTGGAACCAAACCAAAACAGAGTGATCCTACTTGCCCCTAGAAAAGAGTCACCCTGGATAGGAAGCCAAAAAGGTGAGGTAGGAACACTCTGGGGACAATCTGGATCACTGTGGCACTTATAGTGTGTGGTTGCTAGGAAGAGTAGTAAACCAGCCCATTTCCAGAGCAGAGCAAATGATGAGATAAAAATTTCAGTATAGTCAAATCCATACTACCAAAGGAACGAATAGAAATTAATTTTTGTATGTAAACACCCAAGTGAACATTTTTAACCCTAAAGATTAAATGAATTTCTCCTCCTCCTCCTCCTCCTCCTCCTCCTCCTCCTCCTTCTGGTTTTGTTCATAACCCCAAAAGTTCGTGCTATGGTAAATTTGTTCATCTTAAAAGTTGCAGTAAATTCTTGGTTGTAAGAAACCAAAAAGGCACTCAGAAAAAATCAAGAGTTTGGGAAAGTTCCTTTTCGAAGCCAGAATCCTGCCGCTTCATTGCAGGAGTTGCTTTGAAAGTGTGGGAAGAAAAACATCATACATCCTTGCACAAGCATAAGCCTTATTTGAACCAAAATTCGCAATCTCTGGCTTTCACAGTAGGAGGCCACAGATTGTGGAATGCAACAGGCAGAGCATGATGCTTTATCTGTGGTGCAAGAAGATTCTGGCCACTGCCAGAATCATGAAACCAAATTAGTCAGAAATACAAACAGGATTTAAACATTGCTAGTTTACAGATTTTGGCTGCTTTCAGATGAGCATCTTACAGAAAAGTGTGTGTGTGTGTGTGTGTGTGTGTGTGTAATCTTCTCTACAGAAAAACAAAAGATCAGCTGAGTAGTATTTGATTGATTTCTCAAGTGATTCTCTCCAAAAACAGCAGGAAAGGAATTTGAATGTGAAAAAAATGTTCCCTGCATCTTGGTTTTAATTAGGCAATAAACACAGCATGCTGTGATGACAAGATCTATATTTTGAATACCCATTACATAGCCACTGCAATTAAAATGGAATTGCTACCACATGTCAACCTCCTAAATTGAATAGGACCTACTTTGCTGCCTTCTGATGTCCACCTGTTGAGGCAATTAATAGCCAGATACCTGTAAGGAGTGCCTTAAATTGACTGAGATCTGAGACACCATTCTTAGGACTTCCTGACTTATCTTTAAACACTGCCAGCTTTGAGTGTTAAAGTATTGCCTATGTCAGAGAAAACATCTGCTCCTCTTGTTATTTTTTATTCATAGGTTGTGCTAAGTTCGACCTGTACACCAAGGAGAACTTCTGATGATATAATGCTACAACATTCAGTATGTATTCTAACCCTCAGCCTTTCATTCACACACTGGTTTCCTTCTAGAAGTGAGAAATAGTTGTGAAATGTCTTGTATACATAACACACATTTTGTTTCTAAGTGTGTTTATTCGTCATTTTCAAATCAAAGTCTTCCTCCAAGAAGCTCCAGGCAACATATATGGTTGCTTGTCTTCCTGTTTCGTCTATACACTTGGTAGGTCAGGCTGAGAGACAGTGACTGCCTCAGGATCCTCCAGTAAGTTTCATGGCTTTGGGGCAATGGTCCCCAACTTTAGCTAAACCAAGTGATCTTGGGCAGCAGCTCCCCAAAACACCAGCCAGCACAGCTGATGGTGTAGCCTTCTGGGAATTGCAGTCCAAGAATACCTGGGTTACCCAAGGTCAGGAACCATTGGCTTAGGGGGACATAAGCCCTACTCTGCCAGCTCACCTTATATATTCTACCACATGTACCCAGCTCTTTGAGGAGATGGTGGTGATGTGTAGCTTGCATAATTAAGTTGTTAACCACCCACATAGTGCTTAACTTGTTAACTTGTTAAGCACTATGTGCCAGTATATAAGCAACACGTTTTGCTTTAATTTTTATAGTTTTTTCTTGTCTTTTTCTTTTTTTCTTTTCTTTTCTTCTTTCTTTCTTTCTTTCTTTCTTTCTTTCTTTCTTTCTTTCTTTCTTTCTTTCTTTCTTTCTGCACATTAGCTTGCTACATATATATCTTATACATTAACATATTTCAGCCTGCTAATATCTCTAACCCTCTTTTCAGACAATCTGGCCAGGTACTACATACTTTAAAAAATGCATGTACCAGCTGCTAAAAAAGTGACAGGATATGCTTTGTTAAAACACGCCCTCACCTCATGCTGCATCAGAAGTATTGTTGAAAGGAATATGATACTACAACGCACACAGGTCTCATAAGATGTGGGATTGCCATCCATCGAGTTAAGCAACTTACAAATCAAGTATGCTTCAAACTTTTTTAAAAAAAGAGACCAGTCTTGAATGTATATGAAATGAATATATTCTCAGGTAAAAGCTTGGAAAAGTCACTTTTTTTGGTCACTTCCCACACTGGCTAGAGAATTCAGTTAAAGTTCATCCAAAAAGTAACTGACTTCTCTCTTCTCAGTGGGAGACCAGCATGAAAATTTGGGTTTTGGATGTTCACAGACTCTCACCCCTGTTTCTGCTGCTGCAGAGTTCTTAGGGGAGAATATCAACTTTGTGTATGCAAATTTCACCAGAAAGAAATTGCAAATTATGTGCCAACACATTTTTTCTTGAGCCCCATAGTCAGATCTGCAATGTCCCTTAAAAGGAAGAGAAAGGAGCCGAAAAACAAACTGGTAGCCACTGCAGTGGGAGTTCTGGGCTCTGCGCAATAAGTTCTACTGCTGCCAAAGATGTAACATTTGTTGGATCAAAGCCAGTTTATCAAGGACATTCAGATGGCAACTTCATGTATTTTAGTTCTAGCACTGACAGAGTAAACTGTGTAGCCATTGGCAAGCAGGTGAAAGTTGTTTGTTAAGAAAGCAAGAATGTGAGCAAATATTGCAAGTAAATTAAAAAAAAAAACTCCTGGAGGTAGCTACATCACACAACTGGCTGGTTGCATTGTGCTTTGATGAACAAGCCATCTGGAATGAAGTGTGGCACTGTGTAGCCATTAAACATGTGGAGCAGACCAAGTAGAGCTTGAAAGAAACATGAGGGGGGGAGAATAATGTCCCATCAATAGTTATTGTCTGGATTAAAGATGGGATATTCTTATGTTTCCCAGGGAGGGGAGAAGAATACAAATATCGCCACCGCCGATGGCTGGGCCCTATGGACCCTCTGTCTCAGCCTAGTCTGCTCACCATGCTTCATGCAGCACACACATCCATTGTCGGTAACATCATGCCAATCACAGAAGCAGCCCAACCGGTGCTTCCCCGCCTCCCTGCAGCCCTGACCAATCAGCAGCTGCAGGGAGGTGGGGAAGCACCAGCCAAGCTACTGCATCAACAATGTTATTGACAATGAGTGTGCACAGCATGTAAAGCCCGGTGAGTGAACCAAGCTGCTTCTTCAGGGAGGGATTGGGCTTCCGCGGCACCTGTGCTGCTCCGCTTCATATTCATATCTCCAGGAATACAAATACAATGTTCCCATGTCTAGTCTGGACAGTAATCTGAAAAAGCACATAAGTCATCGGAGTGAAATGTTATGACATGGATAGTATTTTTATTATAGTCACATTGTAGATTTGCGTGTCTATAAATTAAATTAATATATTCAAGTGTCATGAAAATCTGTATTATCTTCTTTTCCTCTTTTTAAAATGATGCTTAATTGGGCATGGAACTGACAGTACCCTTGAACAATGAGATCATCATCCTCATGACCTGGTTCCAGCCTTTAAAAGAAATACCATAGACCAAGGTCATCAGTCACACATAGCAAATTAAAATCCAAAACAATTCAATAATCATGCATATTCACAAAATGACAGAATATAAATTATGCAGACAGGGTTCTGGGGACAAGGCATTTCTATGATTACATAATTCACAGTCAACCCCACTGAAAGATTTATCACTAGATAACTTCAGAACTGTACAGATCCCAATGGGGGAAAGAAAATAATTAAAATATTTTAATTTTACTTTGCTGAGGGTACTGTCAAATGCTGTCTCTGACAGTCCAGGGGAAAGGAGCGAGTGAAGATTTATGTTGTTCCATAGTATATAATTTAAAGAACAAGATTCTTAATAACAGCTCTCTTTCCCGCTATCTTTGCTTCTCATAAAATATAGGCTGACTTTTTCTGTCAAACTGTTGTCATACAGTGCAAATATTATTAAACTTTACAGTGATAATATTACTTGCCTCTGTCTGGCTCCCATGTTTTTAAAACAAGCAATTTCAACTGAACCTCTTTGGGTTCCTTAGTGAAATATGACATTATTATGTAAGCAGTTAGAATTTAGTCACAGATACAACTATTTTGGATTGCTGTTTTTTTTTCTTTTAAAAATTGGTTTACTCAAGTTCTTGTTCTTTTTGTTCTCGTTCTCTCTCTCTCTCTCTCTCTCTCTCTCTCTCTCTCTCTCTCTGTCTCTGTCTTTCTCTCTCTCTTCCTGAGAGTGAGCTAAGACAAATCAGTCACTACCACTTGCTAGCAGATGAGCCCTCAGAACTTATTGCAGTTTCAGCAAGAAGCAGGGAAACTGTCAGTGAGTGAGTCTGGACACTCAGAAAGGGTCTCTCTCCATATCTCATTGGCCCTTCATGGGTCTCTGCCGAGAACACCTGGCAGGCATGGGGTGGATCCCTTCTCTTGGGTATTACCACAAGGCAAACTCTCCTCAGGAGCTCCGGGCTCTCCTGGATGAAATGGATTATCTAGATCCATTTCAGTCGGGTTTCAGGCTGGGTTATGGGTCAGATACTGCCTTGGTCACCCTGTTTGATGACCTTTGCCGGGAGAGAGACAGGGGGAATGTGTCCCTTTTGATTCTCCCAGACCTCTTAGTGGCTTTCTACACCATCAACCATGAGGTCCTTCTGGACAAATTGGCTGCAATGGGAGGCACCGTTTTATGATGGTTCCACTCCTACCTGGCTGATCGGGTCCAGAAGGTGGTACTGGGAGACAGCAGCTGGTTGCATCATGGGGTTCCTCAGGGCTCTATACTGTCCGCATGCTATTCAATATCTACATGAAACCACTGGAGGATGTCGTTAGGAGGTTTCGGCTGAGTCAGCAATATGCTGACGATACCCAGCTCTACCTCTCATCCTCTACCAATCCAACTGAGGTTCAATACAGAGAAGTTGGAAGTGCTGCTGGTAGGTGCTCCACCAGATAGGTTAAAGGGTCATTTCCCTGCCCCAGACAGGGTTACAATGCCCCTAAAGGACAGGGTCCACAGCTTGGGGGTGCTCCTTGACCTTGGTCTGACCTTGGAAGCCCAGGTGAACTCAGTGTCCAGGGGTGCCTTCTTACAGCTGCAGAGAATATATCAACTTCACCCTTACCAGGATGAGCAGTGCCTGGCAATGGTCACACATACATTGATAACAACCAGACTGGACTATTGCAGTGCGCTATATGTGGGGCAGCCTTTGAAGACAGTCAGGTGACTGAAACTGGCATAGAACCAGGCTGCGCGGCTGGTAAGTGGTGCTGCTGCACAGACTCATATCATGCCAGTTCTGAAAAATTCACACTCGCTGCCAGTTGCCACTCAGGCCCAATTCAAAGGGCTTAATTTGACATATAAAGCCCTAAACGGCTTAGGACCTGGTTACCTAAAGGACCACCTTCTTCCATATGAGCCTGCCCGTACTCTAAGATCAGGCTAGGAGGCCCTTCTGAAGGTGCCATCCCTGAAAGAGGTGAGGGGGATGGCATGTCAAAATAGGGTCTTCTCGGCTGTTGCCTCCCAACTTTGGAACTCCCTCCCACACTTTTGGCTTTTCAGCGCCAGGTAAAGACCTTTCTGTTTAGCCAGCATTTGAATTAAATAGTACCCTTTAGCTGGCCATATGGGCAACAGGATTTATTAATTTTCTTCCCTGGAAGGAAAAAACAAGAAACCGGGCCTTCTCGGCAGTGGCCCCTCAGCTGTGGAACACCCTCCCAACTGAAATTCATCTGGCACCCTCGCTGGGTGTTTTCAAAAGCCACTTAAAAACTTGGCTCTTCAGCAAGGCCTTCCCTCCAGTCAATTAGCTGATCTTTATTTTCCTTTCTTGAGTTATGTCATCTTGGAACTATGTTGTTTGAAATAACTGTTAAAATTGTGTTTTAGATGATTTTTATACTGTCATATTGTGTTTTTATCAATGTAAACCGCCCCAAGTAGACGTTGTCTAGGGGGGTAGGGTAAAAGTCTAATAATAAATAAAATAAAAAATAAAATAAATTGACTGTTTTAATATAGGGTATTATTATAATATTGACTATTTTTAATGGTTTAAATGTTTTTCTAAAGTTTTAATATTGTTGTACGTCGCTCAGAGACCATTGGTAATGGTGCGGCTAAAAAAAATCTTGTAAATAAATACATAAATATCGGGGAGACCAAGACTGACTGGAAAATGAGGACAGTGGAGTAAAGTCAAAAGGAGAAAAATAATAATAGACAGAGGATAAGCTGGGAGTAGTCTGTGGAAAAGAAGAGGATGAGAGCAAAACTGAAGACTATGCAGACTTCCCAGAGCGGAATGGGGAAGGATTGATCTGGATGTGCCACACCATAGTCCTGCCTCAACTTCTTCCTCCCTTACTTGCTATTGAAGGATACATGGCAAAGTTACTAAAGTATCTGACTAAAGTGACACCAATCCAAATGGTGCACTTGAGGTCCAGCAGTAATAGAGAATCTGATTCTGACCCAGCAACACCACTTATGCCGTGAGTGACCATTCAAACACCTCTATCAACTGGCAAGAGTACATGAAAGGAAGCTAAACATCTACTAGTATGAACTGTTGGATGGACTGTGGGCAAAATATGCCTTTCCAGGTGTTGTTGGACTGCAACTCCCAAGAACCCAACCCAAAAAACTGATAGTAAGGAATGCTGGGATTTACAGTTCAAGGAGAGCTGGAGAGATATACTTTGTCCACTATCAGACAAGAGCAATGGTTCCCAGCCTTGGGTCCCCTATCTTGAACTAAAACTCCCAGAAGCCTTCACCACTACCTGTGCTAGCCAGGATTTCTGGGAGTTGTAGTCCAATATCTGAGGACCAGGTTTGAGAGGCACAAACTGCTTCAAATTATGATTCTCTGTTTTGTATTCAGTTATAAAGATAGTTAGATAACTCTGTTAATTAATTAAAGGTGGGGGTAAACTTAATTCATTAAAAAGTAGATATTAATTAATCTATTTTATCCCTCTTTTCTCCTCTAGTAGAGACCTAAGGCAGCATAAAAAATATTTAACACCCTCAGTTAATTAACTGTTGACACCAACCAGTACAAGGTTCAACCGCACTAACTGCTAAGTTTTGTATTGTATATTATTATGTTACTTTTAATTGTTCATTTGTTTGTTTATCCTTCTGCAGGCAGGCGAAGACCTTTCTCTTTAGGTAAACTTTCCCTTAATAACTGGTGGTCTAAGAGGTAATGCAATACTTATTTAATTCTTTTTAAATATGTGTATACCCACTGTTTTTTAGTTTCTACATATCATATTTTAATGATGTACGCTGTCTTGAGTTCTTTTTAAGGAGAAAGGCTGGATAAAAATATCTTAAATAAATAAATGTACACGTGTTCCAAAATGGACACATTTTAACACATTGTTATGGACTACAGAAGAGTCTCTCCCCATCTCAAGACTTATGGGTGTTTTAACCTATCTATAGTTTTATGTCAGTTTGTTTTTGTAACATACGTACATTGCAAAACTTGCAAATGTAGAGAAGTGTTCCATTTCAAGGGCAGTCTAGGACACTGTGGAATGGATATTGCTATATGGAAAATGCAAATCCAACTCATTTTGTGGTCTGATCCCAACAGTAAAAGTAATGGAATGGAGTAGTTTTAGAAGAAGCAGCCATATTAGACTGTGCTAGCATATCAGGCAAATACGAAAGAAAAATAAAGAAGCTCAAAATGTTGTGTCACCTTGAAAGCTAACTGCTTAATTTTAATATGAGCTTCCATGGACAAATATGAAAAGCACTTGTCCACAAAAGCTCACATTAAAATATAGCCATTAGTCTATAAGGTGGCATAATGTTTTTGTCTTCTTTATTTTATTTTTATTTTTATTTTGTTTATGCCTGATATGGAATGGAGTGGCTCCAGGGTCAATTTTTGCTTAATTTTCAACAATAAGTTCATTTCAAAAATAACCTAGCAAGCATTGGTGCACATTCTCCATGGCACTTCAGCCACATTGAAAAGGGTTTTCTTTTTGGTCCTTATTAGCAAGCATATAAATAGATACCTCATTGATATGTGTGGGGAGTCATGCATGTTTGAAAAGTCACCCCTGATAGCCACAGGCAACAAGAACATTCATGCAGGTGAATCAGGGCCAAATTACACATTACAGATTGTATCATTTTTACAGTACTCTTCTTTTTATTTTCTCCTACTGTGTGATTTTGGACCGGTCAAAATTATAAAATTAATCAAACTTTAGTGAACGTGTAAAAATAATATCAGAGAAGTAACATGGGAACGTGGTCGACTGTGAAGAGCCTGTGAACTTTGGAAGTAATTCTATTTTCTTACCCCTGCCTTATCTTTCTGTCATGTCTAAGTGGCAGCAGCCACGGTCTGTCTGCTTTACTGCTTTCTTTTCCCAAGTGCTCTGCAGAAAGGGAAATACTATATCAGTTGCAGCTATAATCCTAAAAAAGATTGTCAAACTGCATTAGTCATGAACCTTTTGCAAAAAGGCAGGCTGATAGCATGAATATACTGACAAATAACAATAGTGGTTGTAACAATGAACACTTGCTAGGGTTATGCACCTATCCTTGATGTTCATCTCATGGTCCCGCCAAATAGGTATAGTTCTCCTGTGGTTTTCATGGCTTGCTAATAGAGCCAAAGAAGTGTAAGGGTGTGGATTTGATTACTCTGAGGCCCTGCTTTGCTCCTAGTAACATTGTGAGGCATGCTAATGCATGAGGTTTCTGTTTCCAAGGAAAAGGTTTGCTTGCAACCTCTCTCTCTCTCTCTCACACACACACACACACACACACAAACATCTCTGTTTATCCTTATACTGCTCTACTAGTCCCTATCTCAAAGTGCTTGAAAACCTTACATTTTTGGAGCACAGTGTTCAATGTCTGTGCTGGCTGAGGATTCTGGGAATTGTAGTCTAATAAAAGGGCAGGAATAACAATATTAGCTTTAAGAAAACTTCTTATTGTGGTAATTAGGGCACCCCAAGATGCCACTGGCCAGAATCCTACAGGTGATTCATGTATCCAACAGATGAAGACCCAGGTGCAAAACCTGTACTTCCGTAATTAGCAGCATTTTGTCATTGTGACTTACGTCCTTTCATTTATGCAAGCATAGATCACTAGCTGGGTTCTCACCAATGTTTTCTAACATGGCAACTTTTCTGAAAAGATAAGGAACCTACTATAACCATTCAGTGATGGGGATATTTTTGCCGATTTGCTTAATCTCATAATTATTGTGACATGGATGTTAGGGTTGTTGTTTTTTCCTTATGGCCAACATGGCTACTCCCATCTGTTCTGTATACTAAATCTAATTGAATTGTTCAGCAGGGGGATATAGTTGTTGTTTTTTTAAAGACTTTTAGGGCAGTCTAAGCTGCCTGGATCTCATGAGAAGATAAGAATCCTTGGAAAAGTGTTGGGAAAGTGTGAAGGCAGGAGGAGAAGGGGACGGCAGAGGACGAGATGGTTGGACAGTGTCACCGAAGCGACCAACATGAATTTGACCCAAGTCCAGGAGGGAGTGGAAGACAGGAGGGCCTGCATGCTCTTGTCCATGGGGTCACGAAGAGTCGGACACGACTTAACGACTAAAGAACAACAAGTTGCCTGGATAGGTCAGAAAGTTGAGTATCTGACTATAGAGACAAAGGTGGCAAGTTTGATTCCCCCCATTTTGCGTTCCAGCCTGTGTAAGCTGCATAGTCCCAGTGTGCTCCCAGAAGAAGCAAGTGATAAATGATTTCTGAATATTCTGTAGATTAAAGACTCTGGAAAAGGTCGCCATAAATGTGAGTTGATTTGACTGCATATAATAGCAATAAAAGTATTGCTATAACATGGGTTTGGAAAGCAGTTTATGAAAGGGAATTTCTTTATGCTCTTCTCTCCTATCCTGATTCTGGCACTGATCTGGCAATAAATCAGTGATCAAGTTGCCCATCACTAGCATTTAGTTTGTATGAGCCTAGCTATTTTAGCCAATGAAGATCTAATTTTTGCATGTGAAGCAACAAAAGCCAGTTTTTTAAAAAATTCTTTGTAGGAATAGGCATCAAATGAGCTAAAAATGTTGGAGGAACAAAAGCCAAATAGGTTGTTCAACCATGATTTTCTTCTCTTGTATTTTTCTTTTTGAGGCAGCCATGTACGTCTGTTGCAGCAAAACAACAAACAGCCTTCTAATGCTGCTGAGCTCAAGGGTTTTATTTGGTACAAGCTTTTGTAGCACACATGCATCTTAAGAAATGGCCTGAAATCTGTGAAAGCATATGACCAACAAAAGAATATAAACATGACAATATAAATAAATGATAATCTATCTACCAATCAATCAATCGATGGTAGCATAACACTTTTTGTTGCTTCATCCAATCTATATGAGTCAACAGCGTGCTGTTGCTACAAAAAAAAGGCAAATGCTATTTTAGGCTGTTAACATAAGTAGAGTTTCCAAATCCTGCAAGTTTCTGTTTTCAACACTGTTTAGACTTCATCTTGAGTATTGTGTTCAGTTCAAGAAGGATGCTGACAAATTGGAACAAGTTCAGAGGAGGGCAACAAGGATGTCCAGGGGGCTGGAAAACAAGCTGTATGAAGAAAGACTGAAAAAAATAGGTCATGGTTAGCCTTGAGAAAAGAAGACAGAAGGGTGATATGATAACACTTTTCAAATACTTGAAAAGCTGTCATACAGAGGAGGGGCAATATCTTTTCCTGGTCATCCCAGAGTGCAGGACATGCAACAATGGGCTCAAGTTACAGGAAGCCAGATTAAAGGTGAACGTCTAAAGAAACTTCCTAACTGTTAGAGCAGCATGACAGTGGAATCAATTACTTTGAGAGGTGGTGAGTGCTCCAACACTGGAGGTATTCAGGAGAAACTTAGACAACCAGCTGACAGATATCCTTTGATTTGTATTCCTGCATCAAGCAGGAGTTTGGACTTGATGGCTTTATAGGCTCCTTCCAACTTCATTACTCTATGATTCTATGAATCTATATGTAGATTGGTATTTTTATGATCCCTTCACTTCTGTAGTCAAATTTAGGATCCTTTCTCCTGTATTATTCCTGAATGGATTTCCCAAAGAAATGAATTTATATTAAAAATAATTAATTTATTTTTACCTATTTAGAGCTTCTGGGATAGTTATTTAATAGCTATAGGCTCAGCACAGATCTGCTGCCCTCTTCCAAGTGTTCTTAAGCAGTTCCAGACAACTGTTGAAGGCACTAAATGTTTCTTCTTCCTCTGTTGTCAGATTGGTAGTGTGAATCCAGTGCTATGCATTTTGCAGCACAGCGCCCTTCAAGAAACCCTCCTGTCTGGAAGTGCCCTAGAGTTATCTCTGCTCCATATTTTGCCCAGCAATAGGACTTGGTCTCATCTCCCATCTCCCTTCATTCTCTTCTCAGTTTCCTTACTGCTTATTGAGGACCAGAGAACAACCTCTGTGGATTTGCCCCAAATGAAGGCATCAATCATACTAGTGATCCTTGACATATGTATAAACCTGTCACTCTTGTTCACCCTTATGATCTGTCAAGACTGTCAAGGGGAAAAAGTAATTTGCTTTTTAAGCCCTTCTGCCTCCTTTACTCCCTGCTTCTCTTCTTGCCTCTCTTGTATTGAAGCAGACACTTTAGCCAGGAAAAGCATTGCAGATCTTTTCCATTTGCATGCACCATTAACAGCACCCCATTCAAAGAACAAAATATCCAATTGCTTTTTAATCCCTTCTCCCTTAACAGGGATTTCCAAATGCTTTTCTTTCAACAATACTATCTCCTCTGCATCAGGAAGCATACGTCTGTGTAGTTAAATCCCAGGCTCAGCAATATCATAGCACTTAATCACAGCACAAAACAGTTAACATCATCTGGACATCACACAATGTTCTGATGTCTAATCCTGAGAGACAAAAAATCAAATCACTTTTATCTTATCTCTAGCAACTGCTGGATTGAAAGCAAAACCAAAGAAGGCAGAAGTAGCGGGTGCAACAACGGAGTGCTAAAAAAGATTGAGAAGAAACTTCACTTCTGCTTAAGATTATTTGGGCTGTTTGCTCATTTGAGTATTGGTAAAAAGTGAATTTAGAATATACAACCACAGTTGTACATATGCTGGTAACATAGCAGTATGATTACCATAATTCATTCTATGTGGGGCTGCCCTTGGAGATTGTCTGGAGCAGTGGTTCCCAACCTTGGGTTCCCATATGTTCTTAGACTACAATTCATAGAAATCCTGGTTCCAGCACAGCTAGTGGTGAAGGCCTCTGGGAGTTTTAGTCCAAGAACATCTGGGGACCCCAGTTTGAGAACCACTGGCCTAAAGACTACGAGTAAAACAGAATGCAGCACTCAGAATATTAACAAATGTATCAGGAAAAGAACAAAACTGCACTGGCTACCTGTTAACACAGCCACAGTGAGCACTGCTAGCTGGGGCATTGGCCCAAGGTGACGCCATTCATTGGGTATTTATTTCTTAGCCCGAGCTATCCTGCATTTCACATCCTCCCTTTCTCACTCCATCCTGGTGGCCCTGGGATAGGATGGACCGTGTCTATTATTCATATAGGATTGTTATCCTGGTGACATCCTGGTAGCATCAAGAGGCAGAGGCTTAGCAGTGATGGAAAGGTTGTGCAGCCCAGATACATTGTAAGGGATGCATAAGTGAACCAAGAAAAATGAAGATGCTAGGTGAGGATGCTTGCCCACTCTGCTAGCCTTTCCATGCAGGTCTTGTTCTGAGCAGGCAAGTAGCAGGCAAAGATGAGCAGAACCTGTAAGGGGCTTCAGTTCAGAGCACATACTTGGAATGATTCATGCTCTTGTCCTGGGTGTTAACAAGTCAGTTATGACTTTGTCCATTAGTCACCAGGAGAAATTCATGGAGATTATCCTACTACTTGTTATTATAGACTGATCCAAACACTTGCCAGTTGACAATCCTATATGAATTTGAAGTAGCTTGGGAGATTTTCCTGAGAATGGCATCACATAACTCTTCAGATACCCTCTTGGGCAGTAGCATCATAGCTGTAGGATTCTCTCACCTCTGGATTCAGAGTTGGCTCTCACATTATATAGGCCACTATCCTGTTCCAAGGGGAATGGTGAAAGGTTTCCCTTGTTCTGACAGACCCTCTGTCTCATAATGCAACCAGTTGTGCAGCCAATGGCATAATCCATGTGGAACTAGGCACACAGTAGGCAGCCTGCTGGAGTGTCATCATCCTTCCACAACTGCATATTGTAACAAAATACTGGCCAAAGATTTCTGTGTAAATCAAAAGCATTTCTTTTGTGTTAGGCTTATGGGACTTGATGCATTTGTTTTTTCAGTGGTATCTATTTTTATTTGACTGTTATGACTCATTCTGAGATCATAACTGTGGGATATACATTTCATCAATATATATATATCATAAATAAAACACAGTGATGTAGAATTACAGGAATTATAGTCCAAATAAGTAACTTTTCCAGAACCTGAAGGTAATAATTTACTGGTGACCGCTACAAGAACTTTTAAAGCTTTCTTGATGAAAGCTTTAGGATCCGGTAAGATTCTTCTGCTGGCCAGGTGTCTCAGTGAGTTGGGTACGCTGCTGAACAAGAGTTCAATTCTTCCTAGGAGAAAAGCCAGTTGAATGTGGCCTTGGGCAAGCTATACAGTCCCAGTGTGCCCCAGAAGAAGGAAATGGTAAACTACTTCAGAATATCCTATACTTTAAAAAAGCCCTGGAAAAGATCAACATACTTTGGAAACAACTCATACTTATATATTACAGAGGATTCTTCTTCAGGCTGGTCGTTACAGATTTTTCTGGGGAAAGGTGAGAAAAGAGACATGCAAAAGCAAAAATATATAATGTGATAAAGATGTTCAGATGTCAGAATCTGTGAAATCCCAAGATGGAGACTTCAAACTTGAAGAACCAGCTGAGGTATCAGGTTTCACTTCAGGGTACATAGAATCTGTTGTACTTCTCTGTCTTCACAGACAAAGGGTTGCCACCCACTTAGGGTCAACCAAGGAATTAATGTGTTTCTTTAATACATTAAAGTAGGTCTCAACAGGAAAAAAGGTTTCCCAGCCCATTCTTTAAAGGAGAGGTTGGCAAGCTCTAGAAATCAGAAGATCCACTGTCCAAAACCATGTCTGTGCCTTGAAGGGCCACATTGGGTCTTGTGATCTCCTCTTTAAAAATAGTTTGCTTGGTTGTTATTGTTTTTAACGGAAAAGTCCTCTTGCTCCCTTCAGTAGCCAAAATTGAATTAACATTTTAGATAGAGTGTATGGGAGGGGGGAGGATGAAGGAGACAGAGTGCCATTCAGAATGTGGCAAAATTGACACATACCCCAATGCCCTCCGAAAGAGGTTTTTGAGCTATTTTCCCCAAAATATTTTTTGAAAATTTGGAGTGTGTGGGTCACTGAAGGATGCTGTGGGCATATATGGTTCCCTGGAGGCCTTCAAAGACAGTGAAGTTGACCACCTCAGCATTAAAGCAAAGGGGTTGAGACACTGAGTGAAACTCCAGGAAAAATAATTGCCTTATTAGAGTTATATTGCAGGTTATATTTATGCTATGGCATCTTTTTTTCCTAAAGAAACTATGAACATGTACACAAATACTTCTGTTATTATTGCTTTCCTTCTGAATACACAGACACACACACAGATACACACACAATATATATATATAGATATAGATATAATAGATCAAATTACAAATTCTAACCACAGATGTGCTGTGCTTATTGGGTTTGTTTCAGGCTATATGAAATATACAAAAGCTTGCTGTTGAATCAATTATGCTTTAAACTTAGTTGACTCCCAAATCTCAAACCAAAAAAGCAAATTATTATACTATATGGTTTCTTCTATGCAGGCGGATGGCGCTCCTTGCCATGTATATATTGTAAAAGGCTGGCTTACATAATAACATAAAATAAGGTAAGTCAAATATGATTTGGGCAAGGAAAGCCAGAAATAGATGGGTGCCTCTGCTTGAAGTTTATACCATTTATGCACAAGTTCTTCTCAGTTTTATTTTCATGAAGTTGAAATCGGATTCCAAACAAGTAGAGATAGCCAAGTTTGGCACAGAGTGGAGAGAGAGAGAGATGTTTTTTTTAAAAAGAACTCTTGGCTATGTTCTGTATCAAGATGAGATAACCACAAAATTAGCCATGTGAGAGAAGTCCTGACTGTTGACACAGTCAAGCAAATTAAGGCCTGCTTACTCTGAGCCAGCATAACCCAGGCTTCCCAGGCCAGAACTCCTGTTTATGAAGACTCAAGGTTTGGATGTTGAGGCCCTCTCACTGTTCTTTTAAACTCTTCATCTCACTGCAGCAGAAAGGGAGCCTGCAGAACTTACTATGTGGGATGACAGTTGCCGCAGTTCACCAGCCATCTATGCAATCTGCACAACTTTCAGACTTGTCGTCCAAAGAAGTAACTTTTTTTCAAACTCAGGTAACTTCTTAGGCTTAGGCGCCTCTTTTTTAGTGGGGCTGTAAAGCTGGAAAGGGAGAGGCTTGCATGACAGAAACCTCCTCCATACCAAAACAATCCCTGCAGATGGAAAGCTAGATGCTCAGGAGGATGTTCTTGATTCCTGATGGCATCAGAAGCAATCCAGTGGTTCTTCTGGAGTGAATGAACCAGCCGACAAGGTGCTGTCATTGCCCAGGGGACACCCACTACTGATATTCTCTGCAGAATATCCTTCAGTGTCCCCGCACTATCCCAATGTCATGCTTGTTTACTTGTTTGTTATCTATATATCTTGCTTTTCCTCTAATGAGCTCAAGGCTTTCTTTCTCTCTACCTTCACCTCTGCCTGTGAAGTAGACCAGAGGTGAAACAGTGTGATTCACCAAAGTCAAGCAGTGCCTTTTACGGCCAAGTCGGGATCTGAGCCTGTCTCTGCTGAGTTGTGGTTTGGGTATCAAGTCAGCAGTGTCCCATTCCCTGAGATTTCAGGGTGAAAATCTTAGACTGGGGGGGGGGGAGCCCCTGCAGAGTCTGGAACTGAATCCACAGTGGAGGCCTTTTAGAGCAAGGGTAGGAAAAGTGTCATCCTTGGACCCCATGTGGCCTCCAGTGTCACAACTGCAGCCCCACCCCACCCTGCCCATGTGTGTATTTTTTTTTTAAATAATGTGCTTTCAATGTCTCCTACCTCCCCGATCAGAGACACAGGAGGCAACTTCACCATTTTTTCTAGTCCTGCTTGAATCTGTTTCAGGCTGGAGCCATTTTTCAAAACTTGAAGCCATTTAGAAGATCTGAAGGGCAGGCAAAAATTGCAAAAGTGTTCTCTAGAACACTGGTTCTTAACCTTGGGTACTCAGGAATTTTGGACTGCAACTCCCAGAAGCCTTCACCACCAGCTATCCTGACTGGGGTTTCTGGGAGTTGCAGTTCAAAAGCATCCGAGTAACAAAGGTTAAGAACCACTGCTCTAGAAGGCCAACACACACACAAATTAGGAAAACTATTTTTGGTGGTGGTGAAAGCATTGGAATTGGTGCTCTTTTCCAGAGGTGGGGTTGTTGTGTACAGCCTTGGGATCTCTGGAATTTTCCCTGCCCCACTTTAGGGTATAAGTCAATGGGAAGTTCTCCTGTGCATGCCCCACTGAAAATAGACCCAAAATATAGGGTGCCAGAAGAAGCAATGAAACACCAAAGCCAGGCAAAAGAGGCTGCTTCACAATCCCTGCTTCGCCTTTCCACATAAGTGAAAGCTAAATATAGGGTTACTAATGTAACCCATGCTATGGGGATATAAACAACCGCATCTCTTCCAATGTGTTGTTTTCATTACATGACAATCAAGCGTTTTGGTGAGAAGCATTTCAAAACATGACAAATCTGCTTGCATAAAGCAAAACCCTATGTGTGGGGTGGGGGGAACAGCCCTAAATTGATGCTTAACAAGGGCAACTTCTTGTAATGAATCCAAGGAATTGCAGATGCCAAGGAATACAAGACAGGGATCTAGAAAGACCCCACGTTGTGAATCATTTCTCAAAAAATGGTCAAAAATATTTTTGGTAATTAGAAATGGATACACCACAATGCAAGCAAGGCCTATTGAATTCTCCTTAAAACACCCTGATCTGTTTATTTTCAACACCTCATCATATCAGGAATGTGAAATGCAGCGCTATTTAAGAAATTATTTGTCTCCCTTGATACCGTGGAATGATGGGGGTCACATCAGGAATGACAGTTCTAATGAAATGCTGCAGAGCAAGCATCAGCCCTGCCTTCGGCTGAGCCAGGTATGTCTAATTTGGGTGAAATTACATGAGGACTAGGATCTGCCAGCTTGTTTGCTTGGTTCTGAGACTAAAAGGCATTGTAATTGTTTCAATACAGTGCTCTCTGCCATCTGATGCTGAAACAGTAACCATCTGTGGAGAATTCTGGTGTCGTACAAAATTACTGACATTCCAGAACAGAGTCCATTGGGAACCTTTACCACTTCCCCCACCAAACACCACCATAGCGTCTTCTCTCCCTTTCCTTGTCCTCTTTGCTTCCTTTTGTCTTACAGTTGCATAATATGTGTCCCCATTAATTAGAACACACATATCAATTATGTTGCCCAGCTATGCAAGCGCAACATAGACTCGTTCTTTTTTATAGCAAGAAGCTATTATTTTACAATGTAAACAACTGGAGCATACAAACTCTGTGTGGTATCACTAGCAGTCATTGACAACGCAATGCCAATGCTCTGAGTGAAAATATAAATCTCCATTGGGGACAGGAATAATTATTTGGTCTGGTATCTATGCTCTGGTTGGAAGTAACACATTACAAGGAACAGTGTTAGGTGTGACGTGTTATTATTCAGGGTGACAAAGTTTTTTAAAAAACAAGTAATATGTATGTATCATTTTTTTTCTCACTTACTAGGGAGGGGGTAAAATGCTTTCTTGGAATATTTTGAAAGGATGATGTTTTAAAATTGCAGGTCATTTTGTTATTTAGAAAAAAAATTAAAAGGGAACAAGAGAAGCAATTGTGCTTGTTTTGGGTATGTTAACAGTAATGTGTTACCTGCTGGGGACTTTATAATGCATAACAAACTACTTTTCCAAAGTAACTTTCTTAAACGTATTTGTGGGACAGCAAAGCATTGCATAAAAAGACCACTTTGCTGTCAAGTTTTAACATGATCCCAAGTCTATTGAAATTGGGTTTGTGCAGAGATCTTGGGGAGTCCACAACATGCCTGGCAGCTTAGCCCTTACTGTTTTAAAAATTATTTAATTCCAACCAAGGGGGAAAAAATATAGTGAGGGAAAGCAGAAGACACATGCAGCAGAATTCTGTTGTCATATGTGTTCACATGCAGGGCATCCATTGTGCTCCTTTATATCCAGTGACTGAACAAAATGATTATCTGACTAGCCATTTAATAGACAGTGAGCAAAACGAGGAAGCTATGTTTACATAAGTGCCTTTATAAGCACAGGTTTCCTCAATAGGATTTTGGCCAAAGGGTGCATCAGGACTTGAAAGAGGCCACATTTTAACAGCAAAGATGAAAACTGAAAATTGTGTAAAACCACACTTCCTCTAGTTTGTTGTAGAGATGAGCATGAATCACTTCATGCTGGGTCATTGTAAATTTGTCAGTGTGGCATGGTGCCATGCATTCCTTCTCCCACTCTCACGTCCACCCGCATCCCCACCTCACCAGCTCCTCTATTGACCTTCCAGTGCATGCTACTCATTTCCTCCTCATTGCACAATCTTCCAGTCCAGCCAGGAGCACAGATCTCCCTTCTCCACCTCCTCCAGCAGCTGTCTCCTCAGATGAGGAGGCAGGGCAGGAATTCCTGCAGTGCTGCCTCTGAATACACACACTACATTTGATCTTAGCCAAAAGGCTGAGATGTCTCAGTAGAGCACTACACACATTACAAGTAAGAAAATTTGGGAGACTAGGCATTCCTCCAAGTTCCAGCTATGGTTGCTCACTCCAGTACAGACATTGTCATGAAGCTGTGTAACCATTCTGTTGATTAGCTGAGATGTCTTTTTGTCTGTCTCCATCTTTTTGGTTCTGTTGTTTTATGAGATGGGGCAATCAGCAGCAGAAGACTGGACTAGGTCACCTTGGGGATACCTGTTGAACTCAAGCAGCCAGAGAACAAATCAGAAGGGTAATAAGAGTTTTGATTGCTACAGCACTGTCTCTTTGGTGCCAGGCTGAAAGTGTATGTGGTTTGGCCTGCTGCAGGATCTTCTACTTCCTTGGCAGTGCACAGCCTAATATTTCATTTGTATTATGATTAGAAGATGAAACCATCCAGTTGAGTGTAACTTATTCCAAGTAAGTTGTTTTTGGTTTGTTTGTTTGATTGATTATTTTGGAGGGGGAAAGAACAACTAGCATTTTATTTAAATGTAAATCACTGTGTTTCAGCTCCAAAATCACTGCAACTTAAATGACTGATTTTGGTTTAGGTTAAATCAGTGTTACTCCCAAAAACTGCTCATTATCATCATCATCAAGAACATCCTGGTCAGAAAAGCAACTCCTTTCAAGCATGTGTTATGTTTGAGAGATCAGAGTGCCAATCAAGCCAATGTTTTAAGCCATGATAACCAATCACCAAGAAACCATTTCCCCACGAAACAGGCTTCCAGTATCCTTCAGAATTTATTTTACTTTCATTTTTGAGTTTATATCGAAGGCGGGTAAAGGTGCTACATTTGCTTGTTTTTCATCACTCTGCAGCTTCTGCTCACACTTTCAGATCTAAAGCAAAAATAAAGACCTGTGAAAAGAATTGCTTTATGCCATCTTCCCCTGGGTTTTAACAGACATGTCAGCAGTAGGGGCCACACAGATGCTTGTATAATGAAAGACAAGATGCATACACGCACTCCTTAGCCATCTCACATGTAAAGTAAGCGAAAAACAAACAAACAAATTCTGTCTAAGCCATGGCAGTTTCTACAATACTCATTTCGAAGGAAATGTCTCTTGTATAAATTATCATTTGAGTTTGTTTGTATGTTTGACCACACAAAGAGATGTATGGGTAATCCCAAATGCAGACATATTCATTACTGTTACTTTAATAATCTGGGTTGGGGGGGCGAACCCCCAAACAATTCATAGGTTTCTCCCATTTTTTCCAAATGCAGAAAAATAAGACACAGAGCAGGAAGATTTTCAAATAGGGAAATGCATAGGATAACATGGGTAATGATTTTGTCATGTTCTTAAACCTAGTTAATGAATTATGCTTTTCCAAAAAGATTTTGCAAAGTTAATAATCTGATTTAACTTTAACTGTCAGGACAATAGGTTGAGTTATGTCTTTCTGTCCAAGCTTTATGGCAGTTATTTAATGCAGAGAGCAATTGCCAGAGGTCTTTGGGGCCCATCCCTGGTTCTTGAAAAGCCGCACCAAATCCGATACCCCAAATCCTAAAAATTTTACCAAAGTGTTGTTTTAAAAGATCATTTTAAAGCCTTCATGTGCCCTCTAGTGGCAAAAAAGGTTTAAGAAATTAAATTTTGAAGGCGCCAGACTGTTGCTCGGGGGTCCTAAGACATGGCAGAGTTGCCCCCCATGATCCTAGAGATCACAATGGACTTTTTGAGTGATTTTTTAAAAAACTGACCTGGTAGGACGTGGAGACCCTCGAGTGTGACTGGGCCCATAGATCCACGTGTGGCCTGCAGGCCACATATTAAAAACAACAACAACAACAACAACACAATCAAAGTTAAATGTAAACAGCAAATTAATATCAACTGAAGATTTAAGCACCACCACCACTTTTTGAGCTCATGAAGAATTAACTAAATTGTCTACACTGTTCTATGAAATTTCAACCCTCTGATTGTAGCCTCTGTAGGCTTGGCCAACATTTTGAGATCTGCCGGTTTATGCTGAATGAAAGGGGAGAACATTACAAACAATATTCTTTGTGACTGCCAATTCTCCAGCTCAGAGGACATGGATGTTCACAATAATGACAGACAAGAAGCTCTGGCTGTTCCTTGTGCTGGAAATGAAAAATTCCTAGGGTCAGGCAAGAGGTTTCCTGAATATGATGTAAATGTTTCCATGTAGCAGACATTTAAGCCCCAAATGCATTACATATAGATCAGAAATGTATGAAATTCAGCATAGGGTTATACCAAAATGATTACTTTGGCCAGTGTCTAAAACCAATGCTAAATGCAAATACCTCAGTAGGGGTGTAGGATGATACAGTCACAACATTAATGGAATTTAAAAAAATCTTATGTGTCAAGACAACTGTTGTGCTTTTGTAGTCTGTAAGTTTACTTGGGAGTACACCCCGCTAAATTTAACAGATCTTTCTCTCAGGAGTGTGCAGGTGGCATAGAATAGGCATCCTTCAGTCTTGAAAGACTATGGTATCGTGCTCTGCATGGAGGACTTGGAACAGCGTCTAGTGTGGCTGAGAAGGCCAATTCGAGAGTGACAATCCCTTCCACACTGAGGACAAATACAATCTGTCCCCTGTCTAGCTCTCTGATTTTGCTGCTTTCGTGACTGCCTCTTTGCCTCGGCCTGCTGGACAAGGGTCTCTTCAAATTGGGAGAGGCCGTGATGCACCGCCTGCCTCCAGGCTGAACACTCAGATGTCAGGGTTTCCCATCTGTTGAGATCCATTTCCAAGGCCTTCAGATCCCACTTGCAGATATCCTTGTATCACAGCTGTGGTCTCCCTCTGGGGCGCTTTCCCTGCCTTAATTCTCCATACAGGAGATCTTTTGGAATCCGACCATCAGCCATTCTTACAACATGTCAAAGCCAACGTAGATGTCACTGTTCAGTAATGTATACATGCTAAAAATTCCAGCTCAATTTAGGACTACTCTATTTGGGACTTTGTCCTTCCAGGTGATACCAAAAATGTGTCGGAGACAACGCATATGGAACATGTTCAGCTTTCTCTCCTGCCATGCATGAAGGATCCAGGACTTACTGCAGTACAGGAGTGTGCTCAGGACACAGGCTCTATAAGCCTGGATCTTGGGGGTCTGCCGTCAGCAACTTATTGAGCCATACTCTCTTTGTGAGTCTTGAGAACAAGGGTCTGCTTTGCCAATGCATTTATCCAGCTCAACATCTAAGGAGAGAGTGTCAGAGATCATTGAGCCAAGGGACACAAGTTCATGGACAACCTCTAATTCTTGTGTGGAGATGGTAATAGAGGGAGGTAAGTCCACACCCTGGCCCATGACTTGTGTTTTCTTCAGGCTGATAGGCAACATGCAGGTTGCACTGGCCTAGATTAAGGTGGCCAAAGTGTGTTCAGACATTGCTGGATTACAAATCCTATCAGCCCTAAGGATCATACACAATGCTAAAGAATGTTGGGTGATGTGGTCCAATTACATTTCGAAGATTACATTTTTGCAGCCCTAGCGTGCATGGATTGATGACTGCACTTCACATAATTAGCTTCATGTAATGCTTAATGCTCCAGATATGCTACAGTAATTATATAAAATGTTTAGGAAATCTTTCAGTCCCAAACTTGGGCTCACTAAACCTATGTATTTATTTTGCATTTTAAAAAGAAAACATTTCCTTTTGTGTTTTAAATGTGCATTTTTCCCCAGCTGTCTGGTCACGTATGGGTTTGAGAATCCCAAGTGTGTCTAGTCTAAGTCAACCAGTCACTGCATGCACTCGATCATCAGAAAACATTTGCTTTAGAAGGTTCCTCACATCTACTGTAGGGTCGTCCAGCGAGGTTCATCCTGAATAGATATTTTGAATCTGGATCTGCATCTTCTAATCTGGTGTTCTAGCCACTATAACCCACTGCCCCTTTCACTGCAAAATACAGACTTCAGCCTAAAGCTACCATTGTCCACATCCCCAGAAAAAGCCACCCCCTTGCTAAGATGAGTCATTAAAAAACAAGCTCAACGATTCAGTCAAAAAGATGTGCACATTTCCATGTGGGAAGGGCGGATGGGGGAGAGCAAGAAATCCTACAACTCAGTACAGAACAAGGACAGGATATGAACACTGGTGGGACTCTGAAAAATGCAGGGAAAACAAAACTGACAGATTTCACATCCTTATGCCAGCATATCCAATGGCAAGGGATTATGAGAGTTGTCCATACTTCAACATCTGGAGGGTTACACATTCTTGATCCATGTTGCTAAAAGTGCCAGAATCATCCACCGGTCATCATGAATATAGATGAAAAGCCTGCAGGCCTCTAAATACTTAACAGCCCCAGAGATTTATTTGAGTAACATGCCCATGCTGACAATATCAGAACTGTAGGTGGTTTCATCGAAATGACCACAGAACAGTCAAGAAAAGAAAAGAAAAATGAGCAAAATGTGAAGAATATTGTTATTTTTTCTATTCCTGACATAAAACTGTCAGTACTATCATAAAAAATGATAGATTCCAACTTTAATAGCATCCAGTCACTCCTAAATAGAGCTGGCCCTAACCTTGTTTTCTTTGGGAAGATCAGTGACCCCCACAGATTTAGCCTTGAAAGTACTGAGAGAGAGTTCCACACAAGTTGCAAGAACTTTGAACCTGTATTTTAATTTTTTAAAAATATATGGTTCAAGTAGCTTCAAGCTGTTTGAAAATTCACATTTTCATGGAAGTTGTTCAGCCCCACAGCACCTTTATTATGTCTGGGCAGAATCCTAACAATCCAAGATGACTTCAGGTTGTCTGAATTGACATGAAAGCAAACAGATCCTCATTTAAGACTACTGTACTAGAATCTGCCTAGGATTACTCTCATTTGACTTACATTTGTCCTTGGAGTGAAGGAGCTTTGGATCAAACATACTTTCTTCTCCTGCCCTTCTTCTTCTTCTTCTTCTTCTTCTTCTTCTTCTTCTTCTTCTTCTTCTTCTTCTTCTTCTTCTTCTTTTTTACTCTTCTGCTGGCAGATCTTAGCTAGCACAGTTGTTATGGTGGCCGATCCTTCCGCTGGCAGTTCTCTGAGTTCAGAAGCTTCTGCCCATTCAAGACCCACTATAATTGGTGCATCTTTGATTTAGGGCAATACGGTTTGCATGTTTGTCAGTTGAAATCCCTCTGAGAAAATGTTCAGGACTTTTGTGAGGGGAAAAACAGCACCTGCAACTTTTGAAAAAGCTCCTTTGGATCCAGAGAAGAATGTGGCAAACATTTGTGGCAAGTTCTGCTGGAGTCCACTGAATTATTAATCGGGATGCAGTCCAATAGTGGTTAAGAACATTAAAATTCTATTAATTTTAGTGGGACAGCTAATCATAGGGATTTAGGGCTACAATTCTCACTATAACTGTTTGGGAGTAGTGATGAGAAGTGCCTAAGTCATGGGAGAAACTTGGATACATCCATTTTAACCTGGCGATTTGGGGGTGATGACTACAGGATATGCTATTTGTCACTCTATGTGTATTCAGGTGTTCAAGCATTTTTATTCATGCTTCTTTCTTAAAAGCTAGTGAAGTAAACTACAAATCAGAAAGCAAAAGGCAAAGAAACCTTGTGATTAGCCTGATTATGACAAGTGTATAATTTTTTTGGACATTCCCATACCAGACAAGCTTGACAATTATGTTGTACTACAGCATACAGTCAGTTTTCAGAATCTTTTTCTGAGTAAAAGGACTCCTTGGGAACCACAAAGCAGTTTAGCAAATGATGGACTTTGCATTTAAACAGATTGTGGTTCAAGATCCTATTTTATAACCAATTAGATCCTGCTATAACAAACACCTAAGCAAGCACTGCGGCTTCACATTTTACCCTTATGGCGCCTTACAGTCAGTTTGGCAGAAGTGAGAGAGGATAATGCCAAATTAAATGCAATTGTTTCTGCCTAGAAATGGCAAGGCTTATTCCACATTTTCATCAAACCTTACCAAACACATCTTTTCCCTGGTTCATCTAGACATTTATTTGATGTAATGTATGAACTCTTCCTACCCAGAGTTGACCTCCCACAATTTTAAATGAATTACTGTTGTCGCCTACCAACTGTCTAGAAGTTCATGGGTTGTTTTATTGAAATATGCTAAAACCAGAATGCACATATTCAGTATCACCCAGTTTCGACTCCAGATTGGAGGCAGGACTGTGCATCTGAATACTCGCATACATTTAAAATGCACATTGAATCTCTACTCCTTGGTTCTCTCAACTGTATTATAAAGATATACCTTATGCAAAACAAATGAATTTTCCACTTTATGAAGCATTCCGCTTTGGGTAAATACATTTTACGGGGCCTGTTGGCTATGAAATTATCTCTCACTTGCAGAAAATTGGTGATACCATTTTATGAGAACTATTAGTGTTAGGCAACTGTTGAAATTACAATAATTATTATCATTACCTTCTTATTAGTACTATAATTAGACTTTAGAACCAAAATACAGCACAGCTGCTCATACAGCATTGTTACTCTCTCATGCATACATAGTCAACATTCCTTCTCTTGTGGAAAAGAGAGACATTATTTCTTTTTGCCTGTTCTCCTGATGTTGGTATGACTACAGCTTCTTCTATAACCCTGTGGTTCCCTGAGATATTTCCATAGGATGGGGCCATCAGAAATCCCTGCCCTCAATAAAGATACTACCTTATTTGATGTCAATGTTTACGATTGGGAAATTAACTCATTTGTAACAACGTTTAAATATGGAGATGCTTACAGCATTAATTTAGCTTTATTAACATATTTAAACATTAATCTAATAGTCTTGCTGCAGAGGCGGTATTTCACCCTCATGCCCCCTTCCCAAAAGGAAAAACACACGTATCTTCAAAAACTAGATTTCTAACATAGGGAATACAAGTAAAATTGGAGAAAATCTAAAAGCCTCAGTTAAATGAATGACAATCTAGAGGATTTCTTTCGGCTCTGCATATTATCGTTTAAAATTATCAGGACTCCCAAGGCTGAGAATTCAACTTCTATAAAAAGCGAATTAGCTAGTCTTAGGACACTAATTTAGAAGAAAAAAACGCAAAGTATGCTTTCAAGCACTTTCTGGGTGGTTTACAAGTTAATTATGCAGGCTACACATTGCACCCCCAGCAAGTTGAGTATTCATTTTACCGACTTCAGAAGGCTGAGTCGAATTTGGGATTGGGATTGAACCCCAGGTTGTGAGCAGAGTTTTAGCTGCAGTGCAGCAGTTTAACCACTGCACCAGGAGGCTCTTCTACTACTCTTGCATAGCACTACAGGGAGCCTTGCCTGATAGTGCAGACTCCATTAAAACAGGCCTCAGGGAGCTCTAGGCCAATCTGATCTCAGGCAGCTACAATTTTAATGCATTATTGCAGAGTGCCATTCCTGTCTCTTTTACTGTGTAGGGTAAATGCAGAGCTCTAGCTGTTGTTGGTCTGAGTTCTCCAGCAAGTAGAAGCTGACCCAGTAAGAAGAACTGCCCAGCTGTGCACACTCCCTTGGGGAGCCCCAAGCCTAAGCCTGTGGATGACAGGGACAAAGGGCCAAGCCAGAGAAGGATGCAGGACCCCACCCAGTCCACAGAGAAAGGTGGAAATGGACAAAAGGGAAAGCTGGAGCCCAGCTTAATATCCCAAATAAAGTACTTGGCTGTGGGAAAGCACACCTTGAGAGAAAACCCTCCTTAAGAGTAAGGGATCTCCTTGAGAAAAGACTTTTCATCCCAGATAGACCCAAGGGCCAAATTCTATAGCAGTTTTCTTCCCCTTGCTTCCCTAATCTCCAGTTATGATATAGAGTAGGTTATGTGGCAATAGATGAGTAGGGCTAGAACATGGATGTGCTGGATCCACAACCAAGCATGCCGTAGAAATGAGAAAACATTGAGACAAGTGCCTGGCCTGGCTTAATTGAACTAGCTTCCATTACCTGCACTTCTTAGGAATTCTCCTTCAGTTCTTGCAATAGCCCATGGAGAGATGGGAGGATAAAACCCAGCTGCCAAAATACTGCTGCCTTGCCTGCATCAGGTCTGGAGAGACTGAAGTTTACACTACAGTGGGGTCTTGACTTGAGAACTTAATCCGTATTGGAAGGCGGTTCTCAAGTAAAAAAGTTCTCAGGTCAAATCTGCATTTCCCATAGGAATGCATTGAAAACCATTTGATCCGTATCTGCTCTTTTCCGTCCATAGAAACTAATGGGAAGCTGCTATTCCGCCTTCGACCACTAGAGGGGGATATTTTGTTTCTTTTTTTTCTTAGGTCAAGAAAGGTTCAGGGAAGGCCGGGAAAATACAGTCCAGGCAGTACAGTACCAGGCAGTCTGAAGACTCCCAATCCACTCTCTAAACGCTGGGAGGAGTGAGGAAGCAGACAGGCACCCTTTTCACTGGCCAACAGTTAACTGAAAGTTCAAATTTTGCCTTTCCCTGCCTCCCACGTGTTTTTTTTTCAGTTCTTAACTCAAATCTAAGCATGTAAGTCAAGTCAATATTTTCCTATGAGAGTGGTTCTTAAGTCAAAATGTTCTTAACTCAAGCCGTTCTTAAGTCAAGACCCCACTGTATCTCTCGCTCCCCTTTTAGCTGTTCACTTATAGAGCTACAGGTACACATCTATTAATTCTTTGAATTAACTAGTTAAGAAAAAGCTTCCCTTTTTTCTTTTGAGATTCACATGTTCTTACAAAGAGACTGGGTTGGAATTTCCCTTGGATAACAACTTTTTCTTCTTCTTTTAAGCTCCCCTTCCCCCACAGCAGGCAGGGACAAATTTCATTAGAACCAAAACGTCGTGGCAGTAACTGTTTGTCAAATTAAGCAAAGGTCTTAAAAAGTTGCTCCCTAAAAACCAATCACTCTTGAATTCAGCCTACTGAGAAATACAAACACTGGAACATATGTGGTAATTAAGGACAGATGTGATTATTTGACAAATAATCATAACAAATAATTGTCACTTCCATGTTTAGAAAGCACTAATTTGAAACATGTGCCTGCTGACCTAACCCCACCAAGGCCTGTTCCTCTCATGTAGGGTGTTGTGGTAGACGCATTCCAAATTGTTATCTTTTCAGCAACAACTAACCCCTCGTTCTCTCCTTGTAACTTTCTATTTCAAACATTTACACTTCTCAGAAGTGTATTCCAAACTAGCTTCTGTTTTCCTAGCAGATGAGGAGCCATTTTGAGGAAGAAGGCTTAGCGCATAAGAGCCTAGTTACCAGTAAGATGCAAATATAGATAAGCACAGACACATTATCTATTGGAATTTTTATGACACTGTTTCATTGCCATTTGTCCATTCCTTTTTCTTGTTAAGAACTGTATTTTAATTTGTTTGCTGACCTCAGTACAATTCATCATGGCAGGTGTCAGGAGAAGATTGAGAGAGAGAGATTTTATTTTGTTTTGTGCTGTATGTTTTTTTTACAATGCTGTCTGTCAATTCTTTTATTCAGATCTTTATGTTTAATATCTGAGTTAATTTGGGGATACACTATCAAGGCTATACGGATAAACCAAATACATTTTATTTTATTGTTTGCTGGCATGATTCTTGATGTTGTTCTTTAGTGTTTGTCGGTTCTATTTACTGTTAGATTGTATTTTAATTTATTTGTTACTCCATTATGCTTATGGAAAGGAAGAATATCCAAGTTGAAACTCATTCATAGACATAAGGATGATTAGAGACACAAACTTACACTACAGATGAACAGATCGGTCTATTTGAGGTTTGTTTCAGTTTCTTACATGTTCCTTTCTAGGTCCATTCCATCTTCCTTCTACATTTATTTCTTCTTATTTCTTAAAATCCACATGCCAGTTTGCATTCAGATGTATCTTTAGTGTATTGTGCAGCATAATACACACTTGAGTCTGGGACCTTATGCATACCAAGCACATACTTTACTACTGAGTACTACTTTATTCCTCCTCCTTCCCTCCTCCACTCATACAAACTAATCTTTATTAGTTTCACATTAGATCTCCCTCACATATGCACATTTTATTTAGCATTGAGAAAACAACACAAAACTTTGGTTTTCAGCACATTTAATTGCTTAACAATGCAATAGAAACATCATAATAATAAATGTCCTTAAATGAGATTATAACAAATTTTGAGCAAATGGTTCAAATTTGTGACAGGAGTAATAGATCATTGTCAGTATGTTCATTATCAACAAGGATGCTCAGAGGACTAGAAACCAAGGCTTAAGAGGAAAGATTAAAAGAACTGGGCATGTTTAACCTTGAGAAAGGAAGACTGAGAGGAGATATGATAGCAGTTTTCAAATACTTGAAAGGCTGTTCTCAGTCATTCTAGAATGTAGGACACGTAATAGGCTCAAGCTACGGGAAGCCAGATTTGCAAAACTGGAAAAGCATAATAGAGGATCTGAATTCCATTGCAGTTAAAACATTTTAAGTAGCCACCATTTAATTTTTTTTCCTGTCCAATTGACAGTAGCTTGAATGATGGATATTGGAGGTGCAATCAGGTGGCAAGAAAGGTGTATGTCCGATCACACCAAACAGGGTCACCTTGTAAGGAGCGATCTCCCTCAAAGCAACCATTCTATCTATTAGAGAATCTGTTCGGTGTCATCTCCCAAAATAGTAGCCCTACACAGTGATGGATCTACATTTGGGGGGACTTGAAGCTTGTACTCTTATGTGGGACCCTTCTAAACCAGCAACAAGGTCTGGGTAACCACTGTTATCTTCTTCAATTGAGTTGTTTCTTGACAAATCACCACAGTTTTTTATATTCTCAGAAAATCAACATGGTAATTTGTATTGACATATATTTTGTGTGTATTGTGCAGCATAATATACACCTGAGTCTGGGACCTTACATATACCAGGCACATACTTTGCTACTGAGTACTACTTTATTCCTGCCAAGCTAGCAGTTTGAAAGTATGCAAATGCAAGTAGATAAATAGGTACCACCATGGTGGGAAGGTAACGGTGATCTGTGTCTAGTCGCGCTGGCCATGTGACCACGGAAACTGTTTATGGACAAACGCTGGCTCTATGGCTTGGAAACAAGGATGAGCACCACGCCCTAGAGTCAGACATGACTGGACTAAATGCCAAGGGGAACCTTTACCTTTACTACTTTATTCCTACTCCTACACTCATGAAAACTAATCTTTATTAGTTTCACAGTAGATTTGCCCCTGACGCTACACCTGGACAAAAAAGGTCCAGCCTGGGCATGGATTGGAAGTGCAGCTCCCCATATGTCATGTGATGGTGGGGAAATAGATTGAACTGGACCGTTCCACAATAAGTCCAAAATGTGATTTATTTCCCTATGTGATCACACTCCGAGTTTCTTCAAATGCAGAAGTTGCTGCTTATTTTCCTGTAAACAAAGTCAAGCAAAAGCAGTGCAGAATATAAACGAAGTCCGTATTACATGACTTAATGTAATAAGCTACATCAGCAAGGAGAAAGTGCCAGTAATTAAAGAGTTTTTCTTTGAATTGAAGCTCGGTTGACTTACCTACAAGTAGCCTAAAATCAGTCTCATTGTATGCAAGTCATGCAACCCTCAGGATCGAAACATGAACTCTTTAAATAATAGCTACTTCTAAGAGTAACATCATCACCTTTACACAGGTGCAATAAACTCAACAGAATGTTGGCCATTTAACCAACAGGGCTTTGATTTATCAACACCAATAGATCTTCCATTTACTGAATGCATCTATTCTGTTGTGGAATAACAGTCGCATTTAGGCCAATGGTTTAGCTGAAGCAAGCAGAATATTTATAATTGCTTAAACTGTCTGTATTTTAAATAATATGTTAAAGACTCTGGTGAGTTAATTAACATTTTTTTAAATGTAGAAAAGCAGCCTCCCATTTATAATTGCAAAAGTCTGTATTCATCACCATGAATATAGATTTGGCATGCAAGAGAGCATGATCAGGGCATTCACTTTGAACATTAACTGCAGATGTAAATTTGCTAAAATTACAAATGCTGTGCAGCAGTGGTTATTTTTAGAAAAAGCAGTTTATGGTTTTCAGAAATAAATTATTCAGCCATTTTTTAAAAAAGCAGGAGGCACAGGATTTATTTACAGTTTTAATTAGCAATTGGTGCAGACTTTTGCAAAAACAAGCTTCTTCTTGGCAAATGTTTATATAAGCTGTTTATTCTTTCACACTTCCTTTCAGAATCAGCAGTGTAATTGTTTATAGTGGATGATCAATGTTGTACAACTTGGTGATTGTAAAAAATAAGCAATATAATTAGTTTCTGCAACTTTTTGAAATGCTGACAGGACTGAGTGAAGACATGACCTTTGCTGTGACCAAAAGCAGGATAGAAAAGTTTGAGTCGGTCTCTTTTTGCCTTCCTGACAGAGCCAGCCCAAGACATTTGGCTACCCCTCCCCTACTCTATATTCAGACACTGAGTGGGTTGCTGGTAAATACTGACCATGGAATACAGTCTTTCACCAAACCTGGAGATGGTGGGATAGTTTAGGGCAGGGGTTTTAAACTCAATTTACCTGGGGACCACTAGAGACAGAGTCTGGGTGAGGCTGGGCTGCATCAGATTTTCCGCCAAGTGGAGCAAGAGCCCAAGGAAGCCGCCCAGGAGTTTCCTTAGCCGACAGACAGGTGGGCTGGCTGGCAGGCTGCAGTTCTGGATGGAGGGTGCAAGAGGTGCTGTCTTGGGAGAGAGCCGGCGAGCAAGGCAAGGCTTTTTTTTTACTCTTGACAGCAGAGGATGTGTGGGCGCTTTGGGGGGGCAGGCAAGGCGAGGGCCACAAACTATCATCGGGGGTGCAAATGGCCCCCGGGCCGCATGTTTGAGACCCCTGGTTTAGGGGAAGGACAAGCTGCGAGGGACAAAAAGTCTAGTCATCTAACAGAGGGGAATGGTCCGGAACCTGCTGTGTCAGTATGCCCATGGCAGATGGTTGGAGCCAATGATGAGTTGACACACAGACAGGCTTTGGGTGGGGCAGATCCCAGCTGGCCCTCCTGGCATGGGTTAAACCAGATCAGCTCAGCAATCTGAAGCCAGGCGATTTGGTGATGAGGTGACACGCAGAAAGGCTTGGGTGGGGCAGAGCCCGGGCAGCCCTCTTGGCACAGGTTAAACCAGACCCGCATGCCTGTCTCAGACATCACTCAGGCATCTCATCAAGCCTGGCACATCTGAATGTGCCAAGATGGCCAGCCAGTCCTCTTGGCAGTTGGCACACCCAAGGCTGGTCCCAGCATCCCAATCGTGCCAAGAGGGCCAGCCTGCCTCTGCCCCCCCCCAACCTCCAAGGGCTATCTTTATCATACCCAGGCGGTCTCAGCAGCCAAGTTGCAATCCCCAGCTTTCTAGTTCTAAACAAGCATCTTTGTTTCTTTGAAGGTTGTCAGCAAGTCTAGTTAGATGTTGGTGGACAGGTGAGTCTCCTAGGTCAGGCTCTGCCCCACCAAAAGCCTGTCTGGGCATCCCCCGTTCCCAAGAGGGTCTGTCTCAGCCCCACCCAAATTCTGTCCAGACATCATCCCATTGCCTCATCACCCGGCTTCAGACTGCAGAGCCCATCTGGTTTTCAACCCGTGCTAAGAGGGCCGGCCTGTCTAAACTCCCCCAAACCTCTGAGGGCTATCTTTACCATATCCGGGTGGTCTCAGCAGCCAAGTTGCAATCCCCAACTAAACAAGCATCTTTGTCGCCCCATCACTCCATTGCCTGGCTTCAGATTGCAGACCTGATCTGTTTCTGATTAACCGCTGTTAGTAGCACTGGCCCTCTTCATTTGATGGTGCTGATGGTGCTGTTGGAAGTTGCAACCTCAGTTGCCTCCTGGGGGCAAAAAGTTTTGCTTTGCAGGGAAATTTGATATTGCTGAAGAAGACAAGAGTCTGCTCAGCTGCCTTTTGGCTCAGTGCCCCGATGGGGCCCAAAAGCCTGCTTTCTGGCTGCCAACTACCTCATTGCCCAATGGGGCAGCACACGCCACTTTGCTGATGCCAACTACCTCAGTGCTCGATGGGACAAGACACACAACTTTGCTGCTCCCAACTACCTCAATGCCCAATGGGGCCAAAAAAAGCCTGCTATCCTGCTGCCTTTTCCCTCAGTCACCCGATGGGGCCAAAAGAGCCTGTTTTCCTGATGCCACCATCCTCAGTGCCCGATGGGGCAACACACAAACCTTTGCTGCTGCCATATGCCTCAGTGCCTGAGGGGGCAGCAGACACCACTTTGCTGCTGCCAACTATCTCAGTGCTCGATAGGGCAAGACATGGTACTTTGCTGCTTCCAAATAACTCAGTGCCTGAGGGCCCAAAAGAGCCTGTTTTCCTGCCAAATACCTCCTTGCCCCCAGTCCTCCTGAGGGCAATCTCCAGTGGCAAATGTAATGTTGTGCTGAGCTGAAGACAAACTGAATGCCTCATGCATACCTCTGCCAAAGGGACCTCTCATTCTCCTGGGGCCAAATATAACGCCCTCAATGCCATGGGCTTCTGTGGTAAAGTCTCCTGGGGGGACCCATTTTGTGGATGAATACCTCAGTGTTCCAATATCCAATCTTCACCAAATTTGGCAGACGTGTTGGGGAAAGACATAGGAAGCTCCATTGTGATTCTGGGTTCTCTAAGTACCTGGGGGAGCTTTCCTGGGGCATCCTCCTTGTGACTATATATCTCGGGGGTCCGTGATCTAATGTTCACCAACCTTTCAGGAGTTGTAAGCATCGCAGGAAGTTTTCTTCCACATTTGGTGTCTCTAGGTCATTGGGGGCCAGTGTCAGAGCCATTTAAAGTGCAGATGAATCAACGGTTCAATCTGTTGATTCACTGAAGAATATTTGTATATTCGTATTCATTGATCCATTAACCTTGACAAATAATGGATCAAAACAAATCACCATTTTTTTATTTGTCCCCATCTCTAGTGTTCACTAGAACAGCGGTCCCCAACACTTTTGGAGGACCGTGGACCATTTGGGCAGTCCAGGTTCCATGTGCGGGGAGGCACTCCTGCGGTCACGAGTGGGCATGTCATGCTAGCAGGTGGGGTATGTCATGCTTGCAGGTGAGGCATGTCGTGTTTGCGGAGGAGCGTGTCACGCTTACACATGTGTGTCACGCTTGCACACAAGTGCGCGAGTGCGACATGCCCTTCTGTGAGCACAACATGCCCCTCCGTGAGCATGATACACCCACTATGCATGCCTGCGGGGGGTGTATATCCGTGTCCATGGCCCAGTTCAAGGAAGCCCACAGACCGGCACCAGGCCACAGACCAGGGGTTGGGGACCCCTGCACTAGAAAACTAGATTTTCATGATGTCATTACCAGACCTGGCCACTAGATGGAGTGAGAGACAATGCTGTGTATAGCATTTGCTATTTAAATAGCATTACAGATTTTTGGACATCTATGTGGGGGAAGGGCTTGGAACCAACTTCTGTGGATACAGGGGCCCTACTGTAATTGTTACATGAGTAAAGTTTTCTTTCTTAAAAAAAGCCATTGTCTTTTTGATAATAAACTTCTGTTTCTGCCATGCTAAGAAAACAGATACAATGGGATCTTTTGTACAATGACAGAACATGCCGAGCTTGTAAATGATGCTACAATAATAAAGGTATTGCACATCGCACACAAATATCCAGAATAGCTTCACCATTAAAAGGAGGAGGAAGGAGGAGTGATTCTCTATGTATTACAGAGGAGCTTGAAAGAGCAAGAGCTCAACTTCTTATCCCATCATACAAGGGAGGAAGTTGTGATCTAAGAGAAACTGACAAGGAAATCCTAGTTCTGACATTACTCCATAGCTGAAATCCCTGGTGTTTACGGTCTATATAACTAAGATGGACTCTTCATTCAAAATCCTTTCCAAAAGGAGACAAATTATACAGGATCTATGGATTTTGTGCTGATGTGACTTAGCCAGCATTTCTAGCTTGAAACGGAGGTACAACAATTTACAGCAGCTGGGAAGCAGCCCAAGTGAGACAGTCTAGGGTTCACATTTTTTATACATGGTTTTTAAAAATGATGGCTAATTGTTCTGTTATCATTACCAAGACGTCGTCATTTTATTTCTCCCAATTTTCTTTTCCAATAGCGGGCTTGAATTTCCATAACAACTTTATATGTTTCCAAATGTGTCATTTAAATATGTCCATTGGGAGGTAGTCTTTCATCCCATTATTTCTACGGAGACCACTCTAATCTCTGAATAACGCAGATGATATTTCATGTTAATCAAGTTTTGCGGTCCATGAGAAAGCATGTGCATTCCTAAGAGGAAAACTGGGACAAGTTGGGTGCACCCCACCACTACAAGGGAGCACATGGCAAAAAGAGGTGAAATCCTGTCCTTCAATAATGCTCTGTAGGGGAACATTGTGGGTGCTTGATCCACAACCACAATAATGTTTTTAAAAATGTAGCAGCAATTCAGGCATGCTGGAGATGGTCGAGGATGTACCTCCTGCATTCTCATATAAAGATATGTCTGTTTAAAGAAGCTGAATACATTTCACCCACAGAAAGAGATCCAGTGGTGCCAACAGTAATGTTTATTTAAAGACTAATAGGAGCTTGTATGTGAGAAACAGAGACAGACTGACAGACATTAACTGATTGGAGCATCAGCAGCTAAAGGGAATGATTAACACGGAGGCAGAATCAAGTTGTGATTCTCAGCTAGAATAGACGCATTGACTGAATGGGACTTAAGTCAACATTTCTTTAAAACCCACTGATTGAACAGGTCCAATGTAGATTAGACTACCAGTTGGATTAAACTACAATTTTAAAGACCAGACTGGGTGTCCTTGTGCATGCTAAATAAGGCAATACATATTGAACGTCACATCTAGCCTGTATCCAGTGATGACAGCTTTAACAATTAATCCTCAGCATTATACATATCGGAGACCTTCCAGAGCAGTGGTTAAACTGCAATAGTGCAGCTAAAGCTCTGCTCAAGACCAGGTTCAATTCCAGGTGGCCAGCTCAAGGTTCATTCAGTTTTCCATCCTTCTGAGGTCAGTAAATGGAGTACCCCGCTTGCTCGGGGAGGGGCAGTGTGCACCCTGCATAAATAAATTGTAAACCACCTAGAAAGTGCTTTAAGCACTATGGGCCAGTACATAAGCAGCATGTTTTGCTTTGTTTTCTGCCCCTGCTCCTTCACTCACATAATCTCCAAGATCCTTCCTTCCCCAACTCCATCCTCCTACTCTAACTCCCAGGATGTTTCCATCTCAGATGTCCTAATTCTTTGAAAAGGCATCACCACTGTCTTCATTTAGCTAGGATGGTCATTGAAAGGCCTGCTTTGTTTTCATTTGTCAAGGAGGAGACTCTGGGCGTTGATCCCAGGTGGGGTGTTTAATGGGAGCCTCCTCCTTGTGGAGTTCTGTACCAGGTAGGCTGTCATAGCTCATGACAGAGCACACCATTTGGCATGCAAAAAGAACCATGCCTGAAAGACAGGAGAACAGCTACCAGATTATCAACAATGATATGACTCCATTTAAGGAAACATCCTATAATGGCCCCATCTTTGCTCATTTTTAGGTGAGCAGCCAAGGCATTTTTGTTTTGCCAAGGGTTTGTATGCTATTTGTATGGTTTGGTCTTATCCATGTATGCCATTTATGACTGGCTAGAAGTCTATTATATTTTCATTCCAGAATAATGCAATTGGTAGCTGGCTAGATAGCTCAGTGATTGCTGTTCTCTGGCTGTGGAGACGGAGGTTGGCAGTTTGATTTCCCACTGCGCCTCTTAGGGGAAGCACCAGCCTGTGTAGATATGGGCAAGCTGCACAATCCCGGAGCTGCCTCCTGAAGAAAATAGTGCTTAACCACTTCTGAGTATTCTCTACCTAGAAAAACCTGGAAAGGGTCACCATAACTCAGAATTGACTTGACAACATGAAATTATCATTAATGTGATCATTCTACATTTTGGCAGAAAACTGATGTCGAAAGGTATAAGCATTTGCTTTTTTGCGCCAAGTCACAACAGCAAACGCCAGTGATGACTTCTTCTCTTGTAGCCATTCACTGCTGAAATTTATGCTAATTGCACTGTGCTGGAGAGTGTGACTAATATGGTAGATGATCATTATTTATTGCAATGTGTACTGCATTAAGCTGTGTGCGTACAATAGTAAACTAGCCTTGGTGGGTTATATGCTTTTTTTTAATAAATAGATAAACATTGAACTGTACTCTGGATTGCAACTGCCACTTGGTCGTTTGTTTCATTTGTGGGGGGGAAACAGTGAGTTGTTGGAGTACATACCTTGAAGGAGACAGTCCTGCATGCCTTTGTTTCCATGCTGTAGCTGTGTGTGGCTCTCCCAATGGTCTCCCCTGTTGTTTTTCAGTTCCCTGTGAAAACTTCTTTCATGGAGATCAATTATGACGGACCTGTGAAAACAAAAGAGCAAACACTCCAAAACGCAAGCCGGAAATGCACTTGTTCACACTGTAGGGAATATCTTTGTCTGCTTGTACGTGTGCAGTCTTAAGTGAAGGAAAGCTATTTCACTTGACATTCCAGGGAACAAAAAGCAGGAGAATACTGTATTTATTTGCTACGAGGAGAAAATTAAACTACTTGGAAAGCATATTTATAAATACCTTATTTTCTTCAATATTCAACTACCATTAACAAACAAGGAACAGAAGCAGACGGATGCCAGGGGCAGGTGAATCTGGAATAGAAACAGACCTTAACTCAAGACATGAAACAGTTGTCCTTCTCAACTAAATTTGTTAAAGATGGCAAGAGGTTTCAATTCAGCTGAAACTACGTTGTCTTGAGGGCATAGGAGCTTGAGCCCAAAAGTATGTATGTTTCCTTAGGAACCATCTATATTTCATGTCATGAAATAGAGTCCACCTATTGGGCTACTTAGCCCAGCATTTTGAACTCTGGAATGCCACTAGCTCACCATGGTTTCAGGCAGAATTCTTTCCTACATTTACCTGAAGAACCTGGGATGGCATTTCCTCTTGGTCTACCATCCAAGTGCTAAGCAGACTTGATCCTTCTTAGTTTCTGAAAACAGGTTAGATCAGTTGTGTTCTGGGTGGTATAACAGTTTTGCTCAGGAATAGCCTATTGTGAGACAGGAGGAGGTAGCTGCCCGCAGCAGCAAATGCTGGGGACAAGAAACAGCAGCAATTCAGCTCTTGAAGCATCTTGCCATTTTTAACATATCGAATTGCTAAGGAAAACTTTCATGGCTGGAGTTAGGGTCTGTTTTCCCTCTATACACAGCCGACCCTGACATCAGTCTTGTTTGTTAGATATGATTTAAAGGGGACAGGCACATAAGGCCATCTGGCCTTCTCTGCATGTTCTAAGTAAGCTTGCTGTCCTCACCTGCCAGTAGGGTTATCGCCTGTAGGTGAAATAGGAGAGATGTTATCTTCTCAAGCAGAGATTGGGCTACAATCTAAAGAGTCCCCCAGACAACACAGTCACTGGCCATGCTGGATTGGGGATTAGGGCAGTAGTAGGCATCTTTCAGTCCCGAGAGACTATGGTAACATGCTCTGTATGGAGGTCTTAGAACAGCATCTAGTGTGGCTGAGAAGGCCAATTCGAGAGTGACAATCCCTTCCACACGGAAGACAACTACAATCTGTCCCCTGTCCATCTCCCTGGTTTGGCTGGTTTTGGGACTGCCTCTTTGCCTCGGCCTGCTGGACAAGGGTCTCTTCAAATTGGGAGAGGCCGGGATGCACCACCTGCCTCCAGGCTGAACGCTCAGATGTCAGGGTTTCCCATCTGTTAAGGTCCATTCCTAAGGCCTTCGGATCCCGCTTGCAGATATCCGTGTATCACAGCTGTGGTCTCCGTCTGGGGCGCTTTCCCTGCACCAATTCGCCATACAGGAGATCTTTTGGAATCCGACTATCAGCCATTCTCACGACATGCCCAAGCCAACGTAGACGTCGCTGTTTCAGTAATGTATACATGCTAAAAATTCCAGCTCATTCTAGGACTACTAGGATTAGGGCAGTTGTAGTCCTAAATGGCAATGTTTCCAAGCTCCAGATGTCACAAAAAGGCCTAAATATTATACGACTGAAAGATCTGACGTGCAGGATTGGAGACTGCCCAGCAGTCATTTTCAAAGAAATATGTGGAAAGCAGGTTTTTACACTGCTTAGGTTCCAAGACTCCATAACATCAGAATGGAGATCCCATCAAATAACCATAAACTGCCCTAATCCTATACTGTATTTGTGGCAACAGCCAGGTGTGATGCGCAAGCATACACAAATGCAGGGCTGGGGCAATGTTTTCAACCTGCTTGTGGTCTCCTTTTCCTGTAAAAAAAAGATTGAATTGTAGTTGATAGAATACCAGCAGGAGGCAATTTGCAGCAACCAACATAGGCTCGGGATCTCTGCTGCACCATTTAACACCTCCAAGTACACCTTCTTTCTTAAAAGTAGAAGTAAACTTTTATTTATTTATTTATTTATTTATTTATTTGGTCGGTCGGTCGGTCGGTCGGTCGGTTCGTTCGTTCGTTCGTTCGTTCGTTCTTCGTTCGTTCGTTCAAGACTTCCCTGCCTTTTGAAACTTGGGAGGGAGGAGACCTGCCAGATATCTAATGAAATGTCATTCCAAAATGCTGGGGCCACAACAGAGAAGGCCCGCATTCTAGATGAGGCCTTCCTTGCCTTGCTCAGCATGGCCACATGCAGCAGAGAGGCCAACCAAGATTAAGTGGAACAGGCAGCATTTTTGTAAGAGAGATGCTCTGACAGATGGTGAGGTCCTAAACTGTTACGGGCTTTGTATGTTAAAAGAAACACCTTAAACATGGCCTGGGACACAACAGGTAATCAGTGCAGACGAGCCAAGACCCTTGTTTCACCCTTTTATTTTGGCAGGGTTTTGGTGGGAAGCATTGTCTGTGCAGCCCTCAGAGCACAGAAAATTGGCTTCCAGGCCCACCAAAGTTGTCCATGCCCGCTTAGGAATGCTGATTCCTATTCCCCTTATCAATCCAGTATCAGAGCATGTGTCTCCCGGTGTAAGATTCTCTCCATTGACCTCCCACAGAATAGCCGTTTCTGAAAGCCTTTCTCCTCAGAGATCTATTAGTGCAAGCTGCTAGTAATTTATAAACACAACAACCGTTTTCAACAGGACCCAATCAGTAGACTCAGTGTGACCCAATGAGAGTTGATGGATGCTTGCAGGAATTAAACAAGATGGCCTTGGTGACTAATCCATGCCATCTCTCACTTATTCCATTAATAATAATAATAGTCTTTACCCCAAAATGAAAGGATGAAATAAAAACAGAGACTTTGCAGCATCATGGTTCAGCAATTAGCTGTTATCACCAGTGGCTATTTGTTATCGTTAGAATAACTCCTGTTTCAGTGATAGGGCCATGCAAGCAATACCATTGATCAAATACCAGCATCCTTAATAAGTGAAAATAATGAATGATGAATCTCAAGCTCTCCAATGTGGCTAAAGCCACTGTTAACAGAGAGCTTTTCGTCATATATACTATGCGGTAGAATAGCTGCCCGTCCACCGAACAAGGATTTTTCTAAGGTTAAAAGATGCCAAAAAGACACATTTTCTTTTCACTGAGTGTTAATGTTTAGAATAGAGTGCTAACTTTCATGATTTGTTGACGCATGTGATATCAGCTAAGTTTTGAAATTCTGGAAATTATACTAGATATTTATTATCTTTATATCCTGTCTATATACTACTCGTTATTTATTGTATTCATGTGTTGTTATGATAAAAAAAGAAGGAAAATGTTTCTTTAATTGATTGATTTGGGCATTTCTCACACAAATGTTGAATCTAAATGTCCAAATCAATCAATCAATCAGTTAAAAATAACACTTACTTGATTGTATTATGGAATACAGACAGGAAACAGATGCAGTAGATTACTAGTCTAATTTTCAGAATTGACAGACCTAAAGGCAGGTTACAAATAAAAACAGCAACAAGAAAGCAACTGCCCTAGTCATAAATCAGCAGTCAAATGCCCTGACTAAGGAGACAACATGACCCCACAGAGAGAGAGAGAGAGAAAATGTACATTTTTCAGATTGCTTTGTTGTTATTGTTATGTGTTGTCAAGTCACCTCTGACATATGGCAACCCCATGAATGAGTTATCTCGAGAATGTCCTATTCTCAACTGCTCTGCTCAGCTCTTGTAAACTCAAGCCTGTGGCTTCCTTTAGGCAGCCGGTCCATCACATATTTGGTCTTCCTCTTTTCCTGCTGCCTTCAACCTTCCCAGCGTTATTGTCTTCTCCAGCAAATCTTGCCTTCTCATGATGTACCCAATCTCCATACACTAGCTGAAATCCTGCTGCAATAAGTTATGCCACATACAGATATCTCCAGTGCTGACCACTGGAGTTTTGGAAACTAAACATTTCTGGACTTCTGTTTAAAAAAAACCTGCTGAGTAACCCATTTCTCATTGGGAAGCTCTGGAAACCAGGGGATGGGCAGGAAAGTGTTTAATGACTGAAAATTGCTGCTGCTTGGATCGCTTTACTGGCAGCAGCTACTTTTAGTAATTACTTTTAGTAATTACGGACTTCCTGCTCCAACCATGAAGAAGACTACATGGGAGCAGAAGTCAGAAATGTTTAATTTCTGAAACTTAACACTGCTGATGACATCATCAGCGTTTATGTGTTGCAACAGGATTTCAGTTATTGCTTGCACACACCTGCCCACTAATTGAAATTCATGCATAATGTTTTTTGCTTCTGTGTTTTATTCATTCACTTTTCAGTTGTGCTCATTTTGTCAGATGTGTCTAAGAGTCATCATGGCTATGAATCATGAAATAAGCACATATCCAAACGCATTGGAAATTGAGCCTCTACATTTTCCAGGTGGTGCATACTGGAAAGATCTATTTAAACATGGGAAAAAATCTTCTGCCTCAAATTCCTCACACACTTGTGAAAGAAAAATTGAGTGTGAATCTTGAGCAAATTTATGGAAGAGAGATGGATGTCCCAGCCATTTGAAGACAAGCCTCCCCAAAGAACTGAGACCAAGCCACTGTGTTGAATTGATCCCAGAAACAAACAGGTAGACAATGAAGCTAGAACTAATTTGAGGTTAGCTGATTATTCATGAGTGATCAGGAGCTGGAAATGAACACAGAGTAAGCCAAGAAAGAGTACAAATGGTAAAGTGCAGTTCAAAGTCACAGCAAAATAGTAGAACAGATGTAGTATGAACCAGACCTGCCTACTTATACCAATTCAATGGTTCTATTCTCAAGTTGGTTTTTCCAGTAGCGATGTATGGAAGTGAGAGCCGGACCATAAAGAAGGCTGACCGCCGAAGAATTGATGCTTTTGAATTGTGGTGCTGGAGGAGACTCTTGCAAGTCCCCTGGACTACAAGGAGAACCTACTGTATTCATTTTGAAGGAAATCAACCCTGAGTGCTCACTGGAAGGACAGATCCTGAAGCTGAGACTCCAATACTTTGGCCATCTCATGAGAAGAGAAGACTCCCTGGAAAAGACTCTGATGTTAGGAAAGTGTGAGGGCAAGAGGAGAAGGGGACGACAGAGGACGAGATGGTTGGACAGTGTCACCAAAGCTACCAACATGAATTTGACCCAACTCCGGGAGGCAGTGGAAGACAGGAGAGCCTGGCATGGTCTGGTCCATGGGGTCACGAAGAGTCGGACATGCCTTAACGACTAAACAACAACAACAATTCTCTAGTTGAGATTACGACCCAAATACTGGCCAGTATTTTCTACTTTCACCACCTATGTTACTCTTTTGCATTTCTGGATGCAAAGTGACTTGGAGGCTGCCTAAATTGGCATTTACGAGGAATGAGGAATCGGACCTTCTTAGCAGTGGCCCCTCACCTCTGGAACAACTTGCCCCTAGAGATCCACCTGGCTCCCTCTCTGGGTGTCTTTAGAAATAAACTAAAGACATGGCTATTTAGGCAGGCTTTCCCTCCTACTGTATTTTAATATCTATATTTTTACATCTTGGATTTTCGTATTCTATTGGTTTTATTGTTTTTAAACTCTGTTATGCTGCCCAGAGTAGACTATCTGTCTAGATGGGCAGGGTATAAATCTAATTAATTAATTAATTAATTAATTTTAGCCTATCTTTGGTCCACTACAGGAATGAGATAAAGACCATACAATATATTTGCTGGATTGAACCAGCCTACCCCCAGAGCAGTCCTGCCCACACCTTTCTGGCCGCTGTCAGGGACCTCTATATTTTGGGGGTAGATAGTGCATTAATCACCAGAAATAAACCAATACTGAGCCTTCCTGTCAATTGTCAATATTAAGAAGTGGCTTAAGAAGAACGCTGGTAGATGACACTGTGCTGGGCTGAGGAAGTGGACAAAAAAAAGTTAAGTGTATTAGTGCAGTGTGTATGTGTTACATCACTTTTTTTAAAAAAAAAAGCTAAATGTGAAAGGGTATTTTTTTGGTTTGTTTTTCTTGGCCAGCTCTCAACAAAAAAGAAAAAAAGAAAAAAAGAAAGATCACACCATATGACATACTGGAACTTCTAACGATCCTATTTAAGCCAATCCAGCCCATTCCAAAATCGGCATGTGGACAAACCCCTAGGTAGCCAGGGAGGAATAGGGGACATCAGTTGATGTTCCTGCACTGGAAAACAAACAAAGCAAACCTTAAGAGGCAGCTATAAGCAGCAAGCAGCACGCTTAATCCACAGCTGGCAAGAGTTACTTTTTTAAAGCTATAGCTCCCAGAACCCCCAGTCAACATGCTGGGAGTTGTAGTCCAAAAAGGCAACTTACTCCAGCTCTCTCTTGTCCTGAAAGCAGAACAGAAAGGGCTCAATGTATGCTCAGTTAAATAACATGGAAAGAGAATTAATTAGTAGCCATTTCAATGCAAGATTGCTTTGTCCTGGTTAAATTTGCTACCCATCAACAAACAGCCCAGCTCGAAATTATGAAGGTTAACTATACCATGTTTCACCGAAAATAACACAGGGTCTTATATTAATTTTTGCTCCAAAAAAGCATTAGGGCTGATTTTCAGGGGATGTTTTATTTTTATTTTTTTCATGTACAACAATCTACATTCATTCAAATACAGTCATGTCATCTTCTTCTGGGTGCTGCACAATGGTGGAGAGCGAGCTATCACTTAACTGGGGCTTATTTGGGGGGTAGGGCTTATATTACGAGCATCCTGAAAAATCATACTAGGGCTTATTTTTAGGTTAGGGCTTATTTTCAGAGAAACAGGGTACTAATTTTTTTGGCAAAGATGCTATTACTTTCCCACAATGCGATAGATGCAGCATCTGCATCCATCACAGATATATTTAAATACTGCATTTTATAGCTTGCTTGCTTGTTGGTGCTGAAGACATACATCTGAAATCCCCAGTGTATGCCATTTATTATGTTTGAGAAGATAACAAAGAGGGGTTGAAAGTAAATTATTTAAAGCTGCCACTATTTGATTCTCCCATCTTATGACTGTACAGTATTTGTCAAAATGAAGACCCACGTACCAGATTTGTGAGGGACTGGGAACTTATTCATACAGTGCCATACAGTGGAAGATATGAAGTACTGCAGAATTCATTGCTTATTCTGAAAATCCCTTCTTTTTCTCATTTTCAAAAGTGGTGCTGACTTTTCCCCCTTTTACTTTTCTTTCAGGATGTAAAGTGACCAGGATGCTTGGAAAGAAACATCTAAGGGCTCACTTTTAGGCTCCTGCTTTGGGAAAGAAACAAATTGAATGTTACTTTAGACCAGAGAATATATTACATTTCTGGAGTAAAAGCTCTTAGAAGTTGCCAGCCAGCCTGCTAGCAAGAGGATTCTGGGAGTTGTAGTCCAAAAATGTAACTCTTGTAGGAGCTGCCTCAATCTGAAAGCAGAAATAGAAGGGAGCACAATTTAGGTAGCTGCTTAGTTAAGTAAAATGGGGACACAAGAGAGGAGAAAGGGGAGGGAGAGGGAGAGAGAGAGAATGCACAGGAGAAGGTTTAAATAAAGAATAGCAAGGAGAATGACTATGTGGAAAACTCGAAGTGAATCTGATCAAACACAGGCTAGGGCCCATTGGAAGGCCTATTATGTGGCAATAGTGTCAACAAAGAAGCCATTCTTCTTTGCCACCAATAGCCCTGCACAGAATCATTCAGCAGAGCCCTTTCAAGTGCTTCAGTATTTTTAAGGGAGAAAGGCAGGGTAAAAATATTTTACATATACAGTAGTACCTCGCTTAACAGTGATAATCCGTTCCAGGAAAATCGCTGTTAAGCGAAAATGTCGTAAAGCGAAAATAAAAAGCCCATTGAAACGCATTGAAAACTGTTCAATGCATTCCAATGGGCTAAAAACTCACCGTCCAGCGAAGATCCTCCATACGGTGGCCATTTTTTGTGCCTATATAGTGAGGAACCAATCCCTAAACACAGCAGGGAGCCATTTTAATCACCCGGTGGCCATTTTGAAAACCCAACGATCAGCTGTAAAGATAGTCATAATGCGAAGAATCGGTTCCTGAAGCAGGGAACCAATCATCGCAAAGCGAAATTCCCCCATTTAGACCATCGTTTTGCGTTCGCAAAAGCGATCACAAAAAACATTGTCGTGAAGTGGATTCGTCGTAATGCGGGGTAATCATAAAGTGGGGCACAACTGTATAAATAAGAATGCTATTGCAGCCAGTCTAGCAACTTGCTACCTGAGGAAGCTGCCTACTTTTTTCTATGGTGGGACCAGCCCTGAGGTGGTGACATTTTCCTTTCACCAGTGTTGCACCATTCAGCATCATTTTTAACGCCTCATTCACAGAAAGGAAAATAGATGGAGCTGCAATGCGGTACATAGTTAAGCAATTCTAGGTTCCACTCAAATTCTGAATAGACATATGTAGGAGATCTTTTATTTCATTTTAAACTAACCTCTTGTGTTTATAAGCTGGTAACCTGAGCATCTATTCAAACTACTGTCAAGATTCTAACAATTTATGGGTAATTTCAAGGTTCCTGTTACTCCTTCTTTATTAGACAGAATTTGGGCTGCCCATGTCTTCAGATAGGTTACCTTCAAGCAGAGAATTTTCCCCAAATAGCTCATTAGACATAGGACGGTGCTCCGTAAAGAAAACACACATTTTCATTAATTAAAAGGAGACCAGCATGTGAATGAAGGCACGTTCTTTTGGATTGGTGTGACATTTACTGGAATGAATAAAGCTTTGCCCTCCCAACCCTGGAATAAAGACGCGAGACGATGATATGGGTTAAATATGGGCCACACTTTAATGATAACATCCAAATACAAAATTTGCCATCCTTTGGCAAAAGAGGGGGCCTGCTGTACTGCGGAAACAGGTGAAAGGCAAGGGTATCCAAATACCCTTTGATCAAGAAATGGGCAAATCCCTGGCCCCAAGTTCCAGCAGTCACCAGACAGCAGGAACCCAGCCAGATGCTAATAAACACCCCCAGACCTCAAGCCATCTTTAGCTGATGACTGTTGGTCCAGAAGTGGCCCAGCACATCTTCCCCCCAAGACAATCCGCAGTGCCAGGAGGTTGGATGTGCTGTTGGCTTACCTGAGATTACAATTGGGACACAACAAAAATATCTGTTATTTCTGCACTACCCGCCAAAGCATAGGGACTAGCCATGCTACGTGCCATGCCCACCACAGAGCCACTTGAGCTTGGCAAGCAGGCCCCCTCTGATATCTTCCAAAAAGACATCCAAACATGCGCCTGAAATTATTCAGGAGCCCATCGCTCCTGAATAATTCAGGCTTCTCCACTTGAATCCTGTGATGACCTATCACCGATCCAAGGGCACTGCAGACACCTCTGCACACCTCTCTGTTAACACCCTGTCAGGCCTTGTTAACATCAACAGTCCTCACAGAGCCTCGCCAGGCTAACTGAGGAACAATAGTGGACCATAAGATCCGCATCATAAGATACCTGGCATTCAACCACTTGAGGTCAGGCAGAATGTCCAGTATCAGTGCCTTACCCAAAATTTTAGGCAACTCATTGCCTCCGAGGTGAACTACCAGCACATCTGGTGGAGATTGACCAAAAGCCTTCATCCTGCACAGCTGGACCCACTGCGTAATTCTCAGCCCTTTCCAGCAATGTGCACCTGGGCTCCAAGCCCCAAATCGCTCCCCCACGGGGATGCAGCAGCATAGCGCTCAGCCCAGTGGATATAACTATGACCGACGATCATTATTTGTGTTCCAAGGGGACCTGTGAAACATAAGCCATGCCCCTGCCTATAGGGTCCTAATGTATCTTTTAAAACTTGACGATGACCACCAGCCTAATTGTTCAATTTCCTCTGGGCTGTAGCCCAGGGCCGCTGCAGTGGACGCCACTCCGATACTGAATGAATGAGTACCAACTTTTTATTTATTTAAACCTTTATACCCCACCCTGTATCATAGGATCTCAGAGTGGGTTACAAAGCTATATAAACAATTTTAGCACATGTGATATTTGAAACAATTTAAAAGCAAACAGTACAAAATTAAAACATTCAGACAGTAAAACGTTAAAATCATTTCACTAAAACCTATGCAGGCCACGATCCTCAACTAATAAACTTCTTGATTTGGTGACCAAATGCTGGCAAGGCCAGTGCCAATTGAGCCTCCAAGGGGAGGGCATTCCCCAGTTGATCCAGCACCTGCACAGCTTCAAGTGACCCCAATGATAAGAAGTAGAGCTGAGCACCATCAGCCTTGTAATGGCATCCAACTCCCAAACTCCTAATGACCTTCCCCAATGGTTTCGTATCATTATTAAACAGTGTGAAAGATAGAGTGGAACCCTGCGGCATCCCACAACATAATCACTATGGGGCTGAGCAGAATTGCCCCATTTCTAATCTCTGGAACAGGTTCTGAAGATCAGAATGGAAGCACCGTAATACAGTGCCTGCCCCTCCCATTCCACAGAGCTCCTCCAAGAGGATACCATGATCAGTTGGTATCCAAAGCTACCAAGAGGCTCAGGAGAATCAACAGGGCCACACTTTCCCTGTCTTTAGCCTAAGACAGTCATCAGTCAGGGCAACCAAGGTCATTTTGATTCCAAATGCTGTCCTGAAACCAGACTGAAACAAGTCCAGATAATCAGTTTCCTCCAAGAACTTCTAAAACTGCCCAGTCTCCATACGTTCAAGCACCTTGCCCAGAAAGGGGATATTTACAGTGAGGGGGTTGTTGTCACATACCTCTGGGCCCAGAGAGGTCCCCTTCATGAGAGGATTCATCACCACCTCTTTCGAGGCAGAAGGCAGCGTTCCCTGCCATGATGAGGTATTTATCACCTTTTGGATCCTCTGAGTCAGTCCTCTCCTGCTAGATCTTGTCAACCACAGTAGGCAAGGGTCAAGTTGTATGTGGTGGTACAGACTGATATAATTTTTATTTATTTATTAGATTTGTATCCTGCCCATCTAGACTACATCTACTAAGCATCTTATCCACATTATCAGGCCACAACAACTTAAAATTATCCCCCAGAATCTGACTAAATGGTACATTGGATGCCTCCCTAGACGCTTGAAAATTTGTGGCATCAAATTCCTGTAGCATTTACCTGCACAGCACAAACTATCACTCATATATCTTTACTAGTTCATTTGATTCACTGATTGAGCCCCTACTCTTCTGTTCCATTTTAAATACTGTACGGTATGGCTTCCCTCACAGTATTCCTGTCTTAGCTTTGCATATAGAATGGAATAATAACATTTTATATAGTGGGCAATTTTCTCAGTAGTAACCTAGACAATTTATTCTTTGTAGGCTGTGCATTGTCATAAACATCCATCTGTTGGCTTTGTTCAGAATGAGAAGTTTGAAAGGTGTCAGATTTAGTTTGAAAGCATGTATTGGCTTCTCTTTTTCCCCCAATCTTCATTTTTTTTTTCAATTTCAAGGGGGCTTTTTAAACATGAAATTTATAACAAATCTGGGAATTTTTGAAAATTCTTATCAAAACCGAACTGCATGCAGTTTTGTCCTATCTGCACCAGCTGATGTCCGTACAACTGTACTTGGGGCAAATCATGTTGTACCTGCCTGCCTTGTAACCTTTAAATCTGAGGAGCCTCTCAGGAAAAATAAGAAGCACCCCTGATTTGAGACTATCATGAAGATGTGCAACATTGATATGGAGTTCATCTACAGGGGATGCTCCCTCCTTGCAATGGGAAGCAGAGCCCCCCTAAGAGGTAAAGGGGTTCGTATTTTGCAGCACAAGTTTCCACAAGGAGGCTTGTCTTTCGTTTGGCAATTGATCACTCAGAATTAATCAAGAGCGTCATTGGCAGATTAGTTGCATAGAAAGAATGTCGCTCTGGAAGGGTAACATTTCATCACCCTCTAATTACAAAGATGGCACCTTACATAGTTTGAAGCACAGTAGAGAAAGAACACAGGGCTGTTTCGACACAAAACAGAAGCCACTAGATGTCAGCATAAGACAGAAAACACAGAGCAACCCTTAACTTTTCCAGAGATTATTGGAAACAGGAATAATTGACACAGTGTTTGACTAAGGATTTGATTAAGTAATTGATTATGGATGTAAATTGGACTTTTATTCAAACATGGAGGGACAGATTTAGCTACATGTGTTCTACATGTTTAAAGCTGTGAGGGGTTTTTTTTCCTCAAGAAAAGATAATAGCATTCCCTTCATCTATAAACGAAGATGAAAATCTCTAATTCCATAAAGCCACTGGTTTATGATAGATTTCCTTGTTTGATCTCATGTCTAAGCAGTGGGCACATATTTGCAGCCACAGCTTGTAAAAGTTACCTTCTGACTCCTGTGTGGTCAGCTATAGCAAATTCTCCTGAGGAAACTCAACTTCCCTGGTGCAACTTCACATTAAATCCATTCTCATTTTTCCTGCTGCATAGTCATATCCTACGTTTAAGAGCTTTAAACCAAAATCTTTAAAGAGCATAATGTGTACTAAAGTAGCCTGGCATTTTAGCTCCACCAGCTTGCCTTTGATTCCACTCACCACAGGAATATGGCTCCAAAGAACTTATTTAAAACTGAATTCAGGCCAAAGCTTCCCATCCTTATGCTGAAGCTGATGGCATATATTAGGATCTCAGTTTCTCTCAGACAGTGTTGTCTCACACATGGACCCCTAGGTTTTAGCACAAATTATAGCTAGCTTGTTGAAGAATCACTGGAAGGTTGGTATATAATGTAAACACCTAAAATTGTTTGCTTTTAATTGCGTTTGAAAGGCCATAGTAGTACAGTTTGATGTTGAAAGTGTACAAGAGGCAAAGCTAATTTAAAAAATGTCCCACAGTCCAGTAAGAAAATACTTGAATACCAGTAAAGGGATTACAGTTTCATCCTATACAAATTCTGAGCACCCAATCATACGTAAATTAGGATTCTCAATATGTCTGGATAGTTTCATTTATTTTCAGCTTGTTGAGATATTTGTAATTAGCAAAGAAGTGGAAACCCACTTTATAGCATTGACCCTATTTGCTAATTCTAAAAGCCTTTTGTGGTGGCAAGTCACGAACATGTCAAGGGAAAAGATAAAAAGTAATGCACTAGAAAATGCTGTTAAGATGGGGAAAAATATCTTCATAGAGTTTAAATAAATAGTACAAGAATTTACCAACATCTATCGATAACTTCATATCTGGAAAGCATTTGATTCAATGATGGTAACGACAACGATGACAATGATGATGATATTAGAAAAACTAAATCTGATATATTCACCCATTTAAGCTTAGAACATTCACTGACTCAGAATGTCATTGGAAGGGACTTAGAAACAAGAATTCCATTCTTGACTCTTGACCTAAAAAGGAATAGGTAAATAGCTCTACGTCATTAACTAAGATAGTTAATGGATGCTCATTTGGAGATACTACTTATCATTTATGAACTTTTATAAATGACTTTTATTTCACTCTTACAAGCAGCCTGGTTGGGCTTAAGTGTGAGAGACATTTAAATAACTACTGACATACCGCTGAGGTCATAATGAGAGAAGATGTCACATGACCTCTGAGGTCACATGATTGCTGAAGCAACAGTGCTCTAAGTTCTTGACAGTTTGCCCACTTGCTGCTTTCCTGCCTCAACAGCCATTAGGAGCAGAGTGAGCTAGAGAGACCTTGGCTTTTCAAAATTACTTACATTTACCTTTCATCCAGGCTCAACCATGAACTTTCTCAGCCATTCAGGTTCATAGTTTGTAGAGATGTACTCTGTATCAACAGACAGGATTGCTTCCTGTTCTGTCTATCACTCTGGAAATTACATTAAGGCATTGTCTGGGTAGTGTAGGTTTAAGGTGGTGAGGTCTGGCAGGGCAGTTGATGTGGTACTTTTGAGAGGTTGCTGTTGTTTTTTAATGGAGATAAATGGGTTTGTTAGGGGGAGCCACATGTAAACTGGATTTCAATAACATACTTCCCACACAGATAGGAAAGAGTAACATTTGTGGGGATCCTTTTCTGGGTGCCCCCTTTCTGATGGAGCCATGGGTGTAGTTGTTGGAAATGAAACAAATGTTTCAGAAACATTTGCCCACTCTGAATGATTAATCTGAATATTTCATCCCTAGTATTCATTAGATTGTATTGGGTTAAGCTCCTTCCTTAGGAACCATAATTAGAAACAAAGTTTTTGTTTATGTTGTTCAGAAATGAACAACAGACCACTTTACATATTGTTTACGAGTCTGAAGGCTTCCAAAGATTATTGTGTCGAAAATATTTACCCATTTAATGTATTAATATGCCAGGATCTATTGACTTGTTCAGCTTAATAGTTCTCTTTCTGGGTTGATTTCTCTTGCATTTATTTCCATATTCATAGTGTTAATAACTTGCTCAAAATTTAAAGAGACAGTGGTTCAAAAATATTAATACATATCACATAACTATCTTCTAGGTAAAACAACATATCTTATAGTTAAGCACTGACCAGGTAATGAATCAAAACTCAATTTAGATTTATTTTTTACTACCTTCCCTTCTCATACAAGCCAAGACACCGACCAGGTAGGAGATCAAACCTAATTTTGGTTTATTTTTTTCCATTTTTATCATCTTCCCTCCTTATGCAGGTGAACACATTGACAAGGTAAGGAATCAAAACCTATTTCTGTTCATTTTTTCCATTTTAACTGCCTTCCCTCCTCATTCAGGTAAAGACACTGAGAAGGTAAGAGATGAAAACTAATTTTTGGTTTATTTTTTGCATTTTTACCACCTTCCCTCCTTATACAGGTAAAGACACTGACCAGGTAGGAGATGAAACCTAATTTTGGTTTATTTCTTCCTTTTTAACTGCCTTCCCTTCTTATACAGGTAAAGACACCAGCCAGGTAAGAGATCAAAACTAATTGTGGTTTATTTCTTCCATTTTAACTGCCTTCCCTCCTTATACAGCCCAAGACACCGACCAGGTAAGAGATCAAAACTGGTTTTGGTTTATTTTTTCCAGTTTTACTGCCTTCCCTCCTGTGCTGTGATTTTTTTGTGTTTTGGTGTGTTTTTTTCCCCAAGCCCCATCATGTTCGGGCTGTGTGTATGTGGGGGGTGTTTGTGCTTGTGTTTTCCCAGCCCCATGGCATTCCGCTGGAGCTAGCTGTGTGTGGGGGTTGTGTTTTTTCCAAGCCTCATCGTATTCTGCTGGGGGGTTGTTTTTGAGTGTTTCTCCCCAGCCCCATAGCGTTCCGCTGAGGCTGGCTGTGTGTGGGTTATTTTTCCCCAGCCTCATTGCATTCCACTGGGGCTGGCTGTGTTTGGGGGCATTGTGTTTTTCCTCCCAGACCCATAGCGTTCTGCTGGGGCTGGCTGTGGGGAGGGTTTGAGTGTTTTTTCCCAGACCCATAGAGTTCCGCTGGGGCTAGCTGTGTTTTTCTTTGTTTTCCAGGGTTTTATTTTTATTTTATTTATTTTTTGATATTTGTTTTCTGGCTAGAATGGATTAATGGGGTTTCTAAGTATTCCTGTTGGAAATGGTGCTTCGACTTATGACTCTTTCGAGTTATGCGCATCTTCTAGAATGGATTATGGTTGTAAGTCGAGGCACCACTGTAGTGTGGTTGCTGACCTTGAGCCAGATATCTTGAAGAGTGAAGTCAAGTGGACCTTAGAAAGCATGGCTAACAACAAGGCCAGTGGAGGGGATGGCATTCCAGTTGAACAAAAACCATCCCAAAGAAAAGGAAATGCAAGAAAGCAAAATGGCTGTCCAACGAGGCCTTACAAATAGCAGAGAAAAGACGGGAAACAAAATGGAAGGAAAATAGGGAAAGTTACAGAAAATTAAATGCAGACTTCCAAAGAATAACAAGGAGAGAGGCAAGAGGGCCTTCTTAAATGAAGAGTGCAAAGAAATACTGTGGTGCCTCGCTTAGCGATCGCTCCATTGAGCAATGAAATCACTTAGCGATGGGGTTTTGGCCATCACCAGAGCGATCGCTTAGCGATGGCCCCTATGGAGAAAAATCGCTTTGCGATGATCGTGGGGAAGCGATCATGGCAAAGCGACCCTTTTTGCACAGCTGATCGGCTGTTCCAAAATGGCCGCCGGAAAAACAAAATGGCCACCCACTGTTTTGCCTCGCTTTAGAGGCACTGAAAATGGCCGCCCCTATGGAGGATCTTCACATAAGGTCAGTTTTTAAGCCCATAGAACGCATTAAACACGGTTTAATGCGTTTCTATGGGCTTTTTAAAATCGCTTAGCGATTAAATCGCTTAGCAACGTTTTTCCTGGAACAGATTAACGTCGCTACGCGAGGCACCACTGTAGATGAAAATAATAGAAAGGTAAAAACCAGAGATTTGTTCAAGAAAACTGGAGATATTAAAGGAAAATTTTTCACAAAGATGGACATGATAAAGGACAAAATGGCAGGGACCTCACAAAAGCAGAAGACAGCAAGAAGAGGTGGCAAGAATACACAGAGGAATTATACCAGAAAGATCTGGATGTCCTGGACAACACAGATAGTGTGGTTGCTGACCTTGAGCCAGACATCTTGGAGAGTAAAAAGTGGGACTTAGAAAGCATGGCTAACAACAAGGCCAGTGGAGGTGATGGCATTCCAGTTGAACTATTTAAATCTTAATAGATAACGCTGTTAAGGTGCTACACTCAATATGCCAGCAACTTTGGAAAACTCAGCAGTGGCCAGAGGATTGGAAAAGATAAGTCTACATCCCAATCCCAAAGAAAGTCAGTGCCAAAGAATGCTCCAACTACCGTACAATTGCACTCATTTCACATACTAGCAAGGTTATGCTCAAAATCCTACAAGGTAGGCTTCAGCAGTATGTGGACCGAGAACTCCCAGAAGTATAAGCTGGAGTTCGAAGGGGCAGAGGAACTAGAGATCAAATTGCTAAAATGCACTAGATTATGGAGAAAGCCAGAGAGTTCCAGAAAAACATTTACTTCTGCTTCATTAACTACGCAAAAACATTTGACTGTGTGGACCACAACAAACTCTGGCAAGTTCTTAAAGAAATGGGAGTGCCTGACCAGCTTATCTATATCTTGAGAAATCTATGTGTGGGACAGGAAGCAACAGTTAGAACCATATATGGAACATTTGATTGGCTCAAAATTGGGAAAGGAGTACGACAAGGCTGTGTATTGCCTCCCTGCTTATTTAACTTATATGCAGGATACATCATGCGAAAGGCTGGATTGGATGAATCCCAAGCCGAAATTAAGATTGCCGGAAGAAATATCAATAACAATAACAACCTCCGATATGCAGATGATACCACTCTGATGGCAGAAAGTGAGGAGGAATTAAAGAAAGTGAGGAGGAATTAAAGAGGTGAGTGAAAAAAAATGGTCTGAAGATCAACATCAAAAAAAACACAAAGATCATGGCCACTGGTCCCATCACCTCCTGGCAAACAGACAGGGAAGATATGGAGACGGTGACAGATTTTACTTTATTGGGTTCCATGATCACTGCAGATGGTGACAGCAGGCCCAAAATTAAAAGCGATGACAAACATAGACAGCATCTTAAAAAGCAGAGACATCACCTTGCCAACAAAGGTCCGCATAGTCAAAGCTATGGTTTTTCCTGTAGTGATGTACGGAAGTGAGAGCTGGACCATAAAGAAGGCTGACAGCCGAAAAATTGATGCTTTTGGATTGTGGTGCTGGAGGAGACTCTTGAGAGTCCCCTGGACTGCAAAGAGAACAAACCTATCTATTCTGAAGGAAATCAACCCTGAGTGCTCACTGGAAAGACAGATCCTGAAGCTGAGGCTCCAGTACTTTCCCCATCTTAAGAGAAGACTCCCTGGAAAAGACCCTGATGTTGGGAAAGTGTGAAGGCAGGAGAAGAAAGGGACGACAGAGGTTGAGATGGTTGGACAGTGTCATCAAAGCTACCAACATGAATTTGACCCAACTCTGGGAGGCAATGGAAGACAGGAAGGCCTGGCATGCTCTGGTCCATGGGGTTTCGAAGAGTCGTATGTATGAGAGGGGAGTTGGGTGGGTCTAGAGGTGATAGTTTTTTTAAAAAAAAGTATTAGTATGTCTGGGTATGTGCATATGAAGAGCAATGATGGAGGATTGTGGGTAGGAGGAGAATAGGCATGTTCTGTCGGTTGCTGGAGGAAGGAAGGTGTGGGGAGGGCAAGTCAATGTGCTAGTAGATTAATTCAGATGTAGGGACTGAGTGGGGGTAAAGAATTGGCTAAGGAGTGAGATGGAGACGAAATGTGCGAAGTATATATGGGGGAAAGCAGGTCAGGATAGGACCTTGTATATATTTACTTGCTGAAACCCTGTTATTATTGTCTTTTGCATAGTAATCTGTCATTCCTTTTCTATTTCTTGTACAACTATTTCAAAACTTTGAGATTGAACAGACCAAGTCTTCATTTGTTGTCTTAAATTTTTGGAGGCTATCTCAGGCTTTCCAATGAGTGGGGTTTGTATAGCTGGTACTATGTCCTTAACCACAATGATCTCCCCTTGGATATCCTTCAACAGTTTCTACAATTTTATCAACAATCCAAACCCATAATCACAAGCCTCCCCTTAAATTTCCCTCCAATTTTTATCCATATATTATAATATAAAAATCAACGTTTAATCCAGCAAATTCAAATTCAAATAGAACCGTGGCACAATTATTTCTTCTTCTCCCGAGTCTAGCAAGCTACTATTAGCAGACTCACACGCAGTCTGACAAACCAAACAATCACAGAGTCTCAGACTGTCCAGTAGTTGTCCTTGAAGCCCGTCTTATGATCTTTCCACTAACCCGTTGATACTCCTCAGTCCAGTCGACCACTTCTGCTCCTTCATTCTTCTCCAGAAAACCACCAGATTCTGTTATCAAAAGTTCAGAGTCCAGGAAAAGGAAAGGAAAAATACATCCAAGCCAAACCGCATTCACAAAACTCAAGTCTCTTAAATCCTGTCCAGTGGTATTACCGTCTGGGATTTTTTCCCCCAGAAACACAAGATTTATTTTTCCATCTCATTCTCTCAGCTTTGAAAACAGTCTGCTGTATTAAGAGATAGTTAGTTAGTTTCGCTTTTGAAGCAGACAGATAAGATAGGCTCGCCGCTGCTTTTCTTCTTTCAGCCAAATATTTTCATTCTTATTTTCAGCTTAATGGGGCTGTTTCATAAATCAAACACTTCAGCTTACTTAGTTGTTATATATTTTAACATTATATTGGTTGTTCTCTTCTCCGCCAGGTTACTCACGGCTCCGATCCGTGCTGGGTGATTTCTTCATAGGGAAGAAGTCCGGGTTTGTATCCCATTCTTCTCCTTCTGCTGATCACCAACTGCTTCAGAGAGAATTCTCCTAGACTCTCCTTCAATCCCCATTTCAAAAAAGGGGATCCCGGACCGGACGGTTCCAGTTTTTCCAGAGAGCTCTTCTCTGGAACTACTGGCAGCAGCGCAACAAAGCCCCACCTCCTCGGCATGGTCCTCTCCATATCAGAGATAACTTTTTCTCTTGAATTTGGCCAGTCCCAATGAGAGTAAAACTTGTTTTGATTTGAAGAATTCAACAAAATCCAGAAACCTCTTCATAGAAAAGATTGTGAGGTTTAAAATTTTCTAATGTTGAAAAAGGCAGAACTGACCTATTTATCCATCTCATCACATACTAGATATCAAGCTACCCCACTACCAGAGTAGTGCTTCAGCACTAAGAGGGAGTGGTATAAAAATGTAAGTAAGTAAGTAAGTAAGTAAGTAAGTAAGTAAGTAAGTAAGTAAGTAAGTAAGTAAGTAAGTAAATAAATAAATAAATAAATAAATAAATAAATAAATAAATAAATAAATAAATAAATAAATTACTATGGCCCCAACATAGCAGTAAAATGGATCAAGATGGCAAATCAAAATGATAACTGTGGAATACTGCAGCTGATTAATATGTAGAGCAGCCTTCTACAGCAGAACACAAATACCTGCACTGGGGTTTCATTTTCTGTTCATAGCATATATAGCTGTGCTTTAAGTTTGCAACATTAAGGCATCTAACAAAACATCTAAAAAGAGAAAAGCAAAAGAAAGGCAGATCACACAGGATGCATTAAATTGAAGTACTAATTAGCAGCAAAGCAACAGCAAGATTGAAACATAAACAGGAGGACAGATCTGTGATTCCCCATAGCTTGGCATGGCACCTGGAAAAAAAAACATTAAGGGAGTACCAGAACCATCTTGTGGGTTTTTTTTGTTTTGTTTGTTTTGTTTTTGGCTGCCTGGGGGACAGCAGCAAATTGTGTCCTTGTTCACATATCCAAATCAAGGAAAATAGTACAAAAATACCAGTGTGATTAGGGTATGGGTTTTTCTGGATGAGGATAGCTTCTACGTTGTGTGAATCACAGGTAAGGTGGGGTTTCAGACTAAGTGCAAGCACATTGCATTGGATCTAGAAGCTAATGGGTAATTCATATTGTGACCCCAAAACAGTTTGGTTATTTCTGGATTTTCTGGTCTCTTAATCCTCCTTTCCGGGAGTTCTGCCTACCTTACAGACACCTTAGAAACAGCTACATGTGGTGCACCTGAGAGAAAGGCCTAAATCTGAGACTTAGCTAGGCCGCGCTCACCCAAGCATCCTGAGGGTCCCGAAAGGGCTCTCCCAGAGAGTGCTAGAGCAGGAACAAAAGCTTAGGCAGAGCTATGCCTCACGTTTAGGCCTTTCTCCCACATGCACCACATTTTGTTTTTTTTTTTTAAGGCTATAAAAATAGGTAAAACTCCCAGAATGATTATAGTAGTCGTTGCCCAGAAAATCCAAAAAATCCCAACCCTAAAAGCAAAATGTTATTTCATAGAATTATAGAATAATGAAGTTGGAAGGAGCCAATAACGCTATCAAGTCCAACCCCCTGCTTGATGTAGGAATACAAATCAAAGGCTATCTGTCAGGTGGTTGTCTAAATTTATCTTAAATACTCTGAGTTTATTAGAGATGGGCATATTCATATTCGTATACATATGCGAATATCCCCAGTGCAGCTGGACCTAATGAGGGTCTGGCCCCTGAGACGTGACCATCTATTCATGCGCCATTGGCAGGATGAGTGGGATCAGCGCAGCAGCATGACTGGACAGTCCAGTCCCAGGGGCCAGGATGTTGTTAGATCCAGCTGTGTTTGGGATATCTGTCTACAGATATGAACATCCCCATCTCTGTTTGTTACATTTTTGCCCGAGAGTGCCTCTGCGGTGATGCATCTTTTTCTGCATTTTTAAAAAACTTCCCTTTCATAACTAATGTTTTGTCTGGTGTCGCCTAGAATCATGAAACTTGAATTCAAGAGATACATGCAATCCCACAAAGCTATTATTTTGTCTTTTTATTTCTTTTTCTTTTTCCAATATGCATTTGTTTTTGTTGTTTTCTTTCCTTTGGTACGATTGTCTTCAGCTGTAACAGCATCAGTGAAAATGCATATCAAATATGTCAGAAATATATTCCTTTTTTTCATGAACTAGCCTGAGTTCAGGATTCTGTGTTGCCTTGGCAACTGCTGATGACATCAAACATGGTGCAATATGGACAGGAAAGAAGAAATAACAAACAGAGATGGAAAATTACTAATAGCCAGCAATGCTGAAATGGTTTTCAGAGAGGAAGGAGAAGAAGTGATAAACAACTGCAAAATGAACCAATCTTTAAAGATCAAGTATTTTCAACATATTACATACAAGAAGAAAAATCACTCAACTGTGAAGTGTTAGTTTGCCACCCAGCTCTTTCCCTGTGTGAGTGGAGAGTTGTTCCCACGCACTTCATTTTGTATCTTCTTACCTTTACACAAGCTGAAACATACAGCGGGTTAGCAGCAGGAATGGATGAGTGGATGGTCCACGTCATACTTCATTGAGAAGCAATTCCTTGCAATTTCTTCATCACTCTGTGTTTTATATATTTTTTGGGGGGGAAATCCAAATTGACATTTAGTTTTGTATGCAATTTCACTTATCATACGCATTTTTGTATCCCGTTTCCCCCAGTATATGCAGCTTGGAGCTGAAAAACTGCAGTATTAAATCCAAAGGAAAGTGCAATCCGGGGTGGGGGGGGGAGACGCTTCAACATCCATAGCTGAAAAAAGGATGATCAATGTTTGGTGTTAACTAGAGATGGGCACGAACCAGGAAACTCAACGAACTGGGTTGGTTTCTGGTTTAGTTCGTGACCCAGTTCAGGGATCTTGTTTTGCCAAAGCAAAATGAAGCACTGACCTTTTTTCCTCTTGGCGCTTCATTTTGTTCGGCAAAAAGGGATGCCCGTCCATCCCCTTCCTGTTGCCTCCCTACCTGGTCTTGCTGCCGCTGCCATCCTCAAAGGCAGCAGGCCCGGATTCCCAGCCAGGAGCCAGCCGCTGCCTCTGAGCATGTGCCCACTGCCCAGCTGATAGGTGGACACACATCCAGAGGCAGTGGGCCTGACTTCCCTTCCAGGAGTCAGCAGTTGCCTCTGCACATGCAAAGGCAGCCTGAGAGTGTAGGAGACAAACCCCACAAACTGAAAAAATGAAATGCAAATTGGATTGTTTTTCCAGGGGTCCATGGTGGTTCATGGTTTGTAGTTAGCTATGAACCATGAATCATTGTAAACCAATGATTTTCTGGTTCGTGCCCAACTCTAGTGTTAACTGTCATAACTCTTAAAACTGATTTGCATGCAGTATGATAAAATCTCTCCATTTTGCATTCATTATTTTTATCCAACCACATCCCATTGCACATCTGATCCCACCTCACCTCTGATCCTGATTTCTCCAGGTTGTGAGACTTGGTTCCCCCTACGCAAATACAGGTGTGAAAATTTATTTGCATTTTCCACATGCTTTTTCCATTATGTATACATTTCTTTATGCACTTTTCTGAACCAATTTTCCTCATTTACTGATAGTTTTCTCTTCAATAGTTCTTAGCTATTCGCATTTTCGTATAAATGACTGATTTCCAGTACATTTTCGTTCTTCAAAATTATCCATATGGTTCATAATTGCGTGAATTTACAAAGCAAGATGTGCTTTGTCTCTCAGTGTGTGTTGGGAGGTAATGTTGGTGAGAATCTTTAATCACAAAAGTCATTTCCATCTGTGCTTTCATGTTTGCAACACCCTAGAAACAGATTGTATGTTTCCTGACCTCACAATCATGTGGAGAAGACACCTGTAAAAGGTCACTCCACAACCATATACAGTGGTGCCTCGCATAACGAGTGCACCGTTTAACGATGAATCCGCATAGCGATGCGGATTTTGCGATCGCTAATGTAATCGCATACCGATGTTTTATCGCATTGTGATGGGGGAACAGCTGTTCGGTGGTTCCAAAATGGCCACCAGAACACCCAAAATGGCTGCCGGAACACCCAAAATGGCCACCGGAACACCCAAAATGGCCACCGGAACACCCAAAATGGCCACCGGAACATGGGGAAACATCGCTGAACGGTGAGTTTTGGGCCCATTTGGAACACATTAAATGAATGGCTTTTCCGTTCCGTTTAGCAATGTTTCCCCCATCCCCGGAATTGATTATTCTCGCTATGCGGGGCACCACTATAAATGCAAATCTAGCTCATTTCAGTGGACGTAGTGACGTTGCAGTCCCCTCCAGACCATGTTGTAGTCCACTGTTGGATTTCTTCCTAAAGAATTCAGTGATGGTAACTTTAAAGCACACACTAACACTTAAGGCTTAGTTTACATAAATGGAAAATACAGTAGAACCCCACCACCACCACCACCCACTGGATCAGCATCCGCGGATTCACTTATCTACTGCCTGAAAATATTAAATTAAAAACCCAGAAATCCATACTGAATTTTTCTGTGTATAAAATGACATTTTTTTCCTAAAATTATTAGAGGAAAAATTGAGGGTTGTTTTATACATGGAAGGAGTCGGAGGTGAAGGAGCCAGTGCTTGGGCTCACCTCCAGCCACCTTGTCCCCTGCTTGAAGGGAGCCCGCAAGTGGCGGTGGAGGAGGCAATCCACTGGCAGTGGTGGCAGCAGTTAATGGGCAGCCAGGAGAGGCGGCTGAGCGTGGCTGCCTCCGCCTCTCATGGCTGCCCATTGACTGCCGCTGCCACCAGATTGTCTCCTCCAGCACCACTCATGGCTTCCCTTCAGTCAGGGGACAAGGCGGCGGCGTGAACTGGAGGACGTGATTGGGTGGCTGCAGCAGCAGGAGGTGGAGGCACAGCTGCACTGGGTCATCCCTCACAACTGTCCATTGACTGCTCCTCCACCTCTGACAAGGGTCAAAATTGATGACATCTTATACATTGGGGGGGGGGTCATATACATGGCAAAATACTGTATTTATACATATTTCCGCAATGTATTTGCCAGAACTAGCCACTAAAGGAGCCAGAGATAATGCTATGTATAGCATTTGTTACTTCTGCATTTTCTGGGATCTGTGAGGGGGGGCTGGAACTCATTCCCCATGGCTACCGCAATCCTACTGTAGTGTGGAAGAAACTTCTTCTTGTTGTTGTTGTTGTTGTTGTTGTTGTTGTTGTTGTTGTTGTTGTTGTTGTTGTTGTTGTTGTTGTTGTTGTTGTTGTTGTTGTTGTTGTTGTTGAATTTGTAATTACTATTTAAAATAGCAACAACAGAAGCAGAGGTTTTGGGGGGAGCTCCCTATTTTGACATATGTAGAATTCCTGTTGTTTGATACAAACAAGCTGACAAAAACCAAAGTACTGTCATCTTTCTTGTAGAAAGGCTTTTCTGGATATTTCTTTATTAATAAGAGCATTTAGATATAATTTTGTTGCCTTAACCAAACACCGTCAAATAAAAATTAAAATTGAAGAGCCAAAGGAAGAGATTTCAAAATTGTCAGTCATGAAACAACAACAACAACAACCTTAGAACTGCAGATCTGGACCCTGTGTATCATCACGTCCAGCTGCTGCCGATGAGGCGTAATGAGTCACTACTTCTGGCTCTGCAGCCAGATACCTAAACCACTGAGCTATCCAGCAATATATAAGTTGGGTTGAATGAGAAAGTCTAGTCTCTTCATTTAAATGTCCTCAGGGCTGGAACTACTTTGTCCTGTAATTGAATTCTATAAATGGGGAGTAGCCACACACACACAAAGGCTACCTCTTGCATCCCTAACAGTCTTCTGGTGGGACATATTACCAGGCCTGGAACAGGATCACTATCTATGGAGAGGTTCCTACAGAAGGAAACATTCCAGGCCTGTAGAACTTAAAGTCTTCAAGGAAAACTGTAGCACTTTGAACTGGGTCCAGAAACAAAGAGAAGCCAAAGCAGTTGACGTAAGGCAATATAATGTGGTCTAAGTTGCATAAATAAAGAACAGCCTCAGTGCTATGTTCTCCATTGCCTGGAGTTTCCAAAAATTTTTTCAAGGGCAGCCTTTGTTAAGCACATTACAGTAATTTTATCAAGGCCTGCAGTTTTCAACCTCAATATGTGTGTGGATGAGTGCCAGAGTCTTCTTGTTCTTGTTTTAATACAATCTTGTGTCGCCCATTTTCTAGGAAGAGTTGTGTGATTTCATTAGTGTTTCATGTAAACGTGGCCCCCTTTCTAAAGTTTCCTTATGTTGGCACAGGTGTGGGCCAGAAAGGTTAAGCACTTCAGATCTTCAAATGCTGTAGTAACAAATAAGGAACTAAGGCAATTATAAAGCAGTTGGCGAATCCTTCATGGGATACACACTGTCCTTTCTAAGTGTACATTGTAGAAAGGCCAAAAAATCTGGAAGGCCATTGGTCAAATGAGAAGGGAAAGTCATGCAATATTGTTAGAAGTTTTTGCAACAAGCCAGGAGAAATCACAGTGAAGAAAACCATGGGCCATTATTCTCCATATATGCCAACTATCCAAACTGATGGTGTGGCCCTCTGAGAAGTCATGGCTTTGGAATGCATTTCATTAGGAACAGAGAATGAGTGACGGAGCTGGTATTTGGGCTTCTGAGCAATAGCCAGACAAGCAACGACACTGTGGGTGCCAAACACCCATGAACTTTGGCAAGGCTTCTGACACAGCAGCAGTAAATATTCGAGAAGTGACATGACTGAACTGAAGGCTCTGATTTCATAGTCATTATTTGCAGGGATGAAGTCATTGGCTGCCCTTAGGTTTGTTTTCCTGCAAGGACAGCCAAAAGCTTTTTACAGCTATTTTTGACTGGTGGAGGCATAATGCTGCCTCATCTCCAAACCATGGTTAGCAAGGAGGCTGCTGCCAATCTGCAGGCTCTCTAGTTATTTCTCCTTTACTTACACTCATGTGGGAAATCATCTTCCTTTCATTTTCAGCGACAACTATGGTTAGGTTTATATCCGCATCAATGGAGTCAATAACCATGATTACCTCAAAATCATAGTTAGCAATCAAGATCAGAAGGTTTGAGCGGACCATGATTCATGAAACTATCACATGTCCTTCTGAGCCAGACTCAAGGTGTTGGTACTAACAAACAAAACCCAAAGCAAACTAAGCAGTTTGGGATCCTGTTATCTGTTAGAGCACCTCACCCAAAGAACATCAGCCTGTGCTTGTTTTTAATAGAGACTTGGGACTTGGGATTTGGTAACAAAGACTTGGACTTGAACATGGGACTCAGACCCAACATCCCTGATTGCCACACCAGGTACCAGCAGGTAGTATCAAATGTGATCACCAACAAGCACCTTTTAGTTGCCCTTTGTTTTAAATGCAATACTCTGTGGCAATACTCTGTATCATGTGGCTTGGTCTCAGGTATAGGGGCAAATCTAAATTGGTGGGCAACTCAGAGATTATAGCTGTCAACCAGCAGATAAAGCATGGCAAGGAGACACAAATGGGTAGCCTCAAAGGCATCAAACTTGGGTCACTGCAGTCCTGGGGCAATGACTCAAGGCAATATGGCCACATGCTGAAGTACAAAATTTGAAAATGCAAAGTTTATCTCAGTTGTACT